>NC_052515.1:13220986-13307686 GCF_014356525.2 Nilaparvata lugens
GATTGTTGTAGGTTTAGGAACTGGCCTAAAAATGTTCCTAGACATGCTGAAAGTCTTTTAGAGACACTTTTATACTGTGAACAGATTCACTAGCTACTGTCAGCATTCCTTATAAATAACATCAATGTTACCCATTCAGTCGATGCTGAGCGAGTCAGGTACTCTATAATGTGCTCACTTTCAAAAATCAGTATTCCTCATGAGTAGTATCCAAGTGTACGTACTACCGCTTTTTTTTATGACTTTTCCCCCCTCCCCCCTCCCCCCCACCCCTCCTACCTTCCCCCGCTCCTGCCGCACCTCTCCCCCCCCGCCCCCTTAGAAGAACCTCTCTCTCTCTCTCTCTCTCTCTAGAAGAAGAGGAAGAAGAAGGAGAAGAAGAAGAAGAAGAAGAAGGAGAAGAAGAAGGAGAAGAAGAAGGAGAGGAAGATGATACTCTCTCTCTCTTGTCATGCTCTAGTTAGAAGGAGAGGAAGATGATACTCTCTCTCTCTCTCTCTTCTCATGCTCTAGTTAATATAGTCATGGCTAATTACATTCAGTCATGCTCAATTACATTTAGTCATGGTCTATTTGATGATTAATAGTAGAGAGAGAGATATGTGTGAGAGAGAGAGGCAATCTACTGACAGATTCAAGTGAAACAAACTTAACTGAAACATGTTCTTGACAATGGGTTGTACACACAACGAACGTTATATTTTTAATGTTTCCTCAATCATAACTAATGCATAGAATGAAGTTGTATATCCAAATACACATGTATCTTTAAACTCTCTAGAGAGCGAACTATGATCTTTTACATTTTTTATTGGCAATGTCATATAAGCATTTCCAGAGATCATTAGAATTATTAACAATAGCTAATGATTCATCATTATTTGAACAACCATAATGGAAATGATGTTGGATACGACCAAGGAGGATCGACTGAATAACTAGTATGTGAGGATATATATACGTATATTACGGGATATATATGGGAGAATATACGTATATTACTATGAAATAGAGTACTCTTGGATATACGTCATGTTCAGAAGAGAATTTGAAACTTCTGATTTCATGTAGTAAGAGTTTACGCATCGCTTGCAAATCTAGGTCAGGAACTAGAAGTGAAGAGGATGATGAGGGAGAGGAGTAGTGGTGGAGGGTTAGGAGGAGAAGGAGGAGGAGGAGGAGGCAGCTTGTAGAACTGCGATAACAACTGATGCATCATTTAGAAGATAGTTAGGGAAGTTGCAGAAGTTATGGCGGATAGAAGAAGAAGAAGAAGAGAAGAAGAAGAGAAGAAGAAGAAGAAGAAGAAGAAGAAGAAGAAGAAGAAGAAAAGAAGAAGACAGGAGAAGAAGAAAAGAAGAGAAGAAGAAGAAGAAGAAGAAAAGAAGAAGAGAAGAAGAAGAAGAAGAAGACAGAAGAAGAAGAAGAAGGAATGAAAGGAGGAGGAGAAGGAGAAGGAGGAGGAGAAGAAGAAGAAGGAGAAGAAGAAGAAGAATAAGAGGAAGAAGAAGTAGGAGGAGAAGAAAAAAAGAAGGAGACGACGACGACGACGAAGAAGAAGACATGAGAAGAAGAAGAAGAAAAAGAGAAGGATAGAAGACGGACTGGAAAAGAGAGTGAGTGAGTGTAAGAGAGATAAAGAGAGAGTGATCCCACAAATCAATCATTAATATTAACTAGTTAAGTGGCGTTTTACCACTACTAATATTCCCTATTTACCAATAATTTCAGCTTTCATCAACTTTCCCGACTGCTTCTCCTTCTTCATCATTTTTTCACCTATTTCGTGTTTTCTTCTCCTCTTCTTCACCTTCTCAACTTCTTCTCCCTCAGCCTTTTTATTACACTTTCTGCACCCCTTCAACACATCTTTCTCCTATTTATACTTCTTGTTTAGCTATTTATATCTCGCTCGCCTATTCAGAGATGGATCTTCTCATCCATATAGCATTCTGTATCTATATTAATTCATTCTACCATATCTCATATTAATTTTCATTGAAATATACATCTATTTCATTATTCTTTGTTCCATTCATTCTATCTAACCTATATTTATATCTTTTTTACAGACTCTATATTTTTCATTCTATGGGGTTCAGATTATATTGATGTTATCAATTCATGCATTTATTTATTATTTGTTTTTATTCCAATAACAAGCTGAATGTGAGCGAAACATTCAATAGCCTAATCCCTGCTTGCAAAAAGGATAAGAAGAAGATGGAATGAACAAAAACTCAGATCACAAGAAAACTGTATTCTTCGTTTTTACTTTACTTGCCCTATTACCATAGGTAAGGAAAGTATTGCTTTCCGAAAAAAAATAAGGTACCCAAATTTCCAATTTCTATATGTTTCAAGGTCCCCTGAGTCCAAAAAGTGGTTTTGGATGTGTGTGTGTGTGGTGTGTGTGTTGGTGTGTGTGTGTGTGTGTGTGTATATGAGTGTATGTGCGTCTGTGTACACGATATCTCATGTCCCAATAAACGGATGACTTGAAATTTGGAACGTAAGGTCCTTCAATATAAGGATCCACACGAACAATTTCGATCAAATGCAATTCAAGATGGCGGCTAAAATGGCGAAATGTTGTCAAAACAGGGTTTTTCGCGATTTCCTTGAAAACGGCTCCAACGATTTGATTAAAGTTATACCTGAAATGGTCATCGATATCAACTACCCAAGTCCCATATCTGTAAAAATTCAGGAGCTCCGCCCCATCCATGCAAAGTTTGATTTTAGATTCTCAATTATCAGGCTTGAGATACAATTTAAACAAAGAGTTCCGAGCATGAGAATCTCTACAATTAATGTTCAGTAACATTTTCACCTAAAATTGAAAATAAGCTTAAATTCGAGAAAATGTGATTATTCAACTTGCAAATTATTGTTGATTCTATTAAATCATTCACTATGAAGAGATAGCAGACCTCATGTGTGTCTCCAGCGTTATTACCCTGTCACCAGCTGGCTCAAATCTTTGAATAGTAGACTTGAGATGCGCGGGAACACTAGCGTCAGGTGATCAATTTTCATAACGGCAAGGAAAGTTGTGTGAGTGCGCCACACAGATTTTTTATTATTTGTTTTTTATTCCAATAAAAAGCTGAATGTGAGTCGGAACATGGCAATAGCCTAATACCTGTTTGAAAAAAGAAGAAGAAGAAGAAGGAAAACAGATCACAAGAAAACTGTATTCTTCGTTTTTACTTACTTGCCCTATTACCATAGGTAAGGAAAGTATTGCTTTCCGAAAAAAAATAAGGTACCCAAATTTCCAAATTCTATATGTTTCAAGGTCCCCTGAGTCCAAAAAGTGGTTTTTGGATGTGTGTGTGTGTGTGTGTGTGTGTGGTGTGTGTGTGTGTGTGTGTGTGGTATATGAGTGTATGTGCGTCTGTGTACACGATATCTCATGTCCCAATAAACGGAATGACTTGAAATTTGGAACGTAAGGTCCTTTCAATATAAGGATCCGACACGAACAATTTCGATCAAATGCAATTCAAGATGGCGGCTAAAATGGCGAAAATGTTGTCAAAAACAGGGTTTTTCGCGATTTCCTTGAAAACGGCTCCAACGATTTTGATTAAAGTTATACCTGAAATGGTCATCGATATCAACTACCACAAGTCCCATATCTGTAAAAATTCAGGAGCTCCGCCCCATCCATGCAAAGTTTGATTTTAGATTCTCAATTATCAGGCTTGAGATACAATTTAAACAAAGAGTTCCGAGCATGAGAATCTCTACAATTAATGTTCAGTAACATTTTCACCTAATTGAAAATAAGCTTTAAATTCGAGAAAATGTGATTATTCAATTGCAAATTATTGTTGATTCTATTAAATCATTCACTATGAAGAGATAGCAGACCTCATGTGTGTCTCCAGCGTTATTACCCTGTCACCAGCTGGCTCAATCTTTGAATAGTAGACTTGAGATGCGCGGGAACACTAGCGTCAGGTGATCAATTTTCATAACGGCAAGGAAAGTTGTGTGAGTGCGCCACACCAGATTTTTTATTATTTGTTTTTATTCCAATAACAAGCTGAATGTGAGTCGGAACATGCAATAGCCTAATACCTGTTTGAAAAAAAGAAGAAGAAGAAGAAGGAAATCTTCACAGATCACAAGAAAACTGTATTCTTCGTTTTTGAACTATTTTCCACGACATTACACAACTGCAACTCTTCAAAACAGTGTGTTGAAAATGGATTTGAAAATCCGAAAGCGCTTCACACTTGAGTATCAGTTTTAATAACTTTTATTTGAAAAATTTGACTGTAGTATGGTGAAAACCCGTTCAAAAACGAATTATTCATCATTGAATTTGGAATAGATTCGTATAAATCTATATTGTAACTTCTACCAACATCCGCTAATTGTGGAGATCAAATAAAATAGATTCAAATATCTCAAGATGACTAGCCTAAACAAATAATATACATTTTTGGGCAGTCTATAATGTTCCACCAATATTTCTCCACTTAGACACGAAACTACTAGAGAAATTTCAATAGAATTCAGTCTTTGAGAGTGATAATGACAAGCCAAATGCCATATACATAGAATTCAGTCTTCAAGTGCCGTTTGCACAGAAGCTGGTTGAATTTTAATCGTGATTAATTCCACGAGAACGAATTGAAGAAGCCGTCTTATTAGAAAGGCCTTCTGTGATTGGTTCTTGTAAAATCAAATTGATTACAGTTAAAGTTTAACCGGGTTTTGTGCAACCAGGCCTAAGAGTGATAAGCCAAATGCGAAATATACCATCACCTAAATGAAACTATGAACCAAAGTTGAGTGATAAGCCTAATTCCAAAAATATACTATCATGTTAATCGAACGATTAGTGGAAGCCTAAATTGTTAAGGTATTACTAACGGTATTACGACATAGTGATACAAATTTACTGCGGAAGTTTAACTATTTCTGTTACATCAGCAACCTTGGAAACCAACGGTCAGCCTTTCAAGCCAGGGCACCAAATTGACTCGGAATTTCTACGCGGAATATTATGAATCACTATTGTTTATTCCTAGTAACAGATTCATTCAATGTAATCAAATTAGTATGATGATACAATTTACTTTATTCATGATTACACAAATTTCGAATTTGAATTAGGAAGAGTGTATCCAAAGAAATAACATGAATTTAATAGAATGATCACGGCCTTCAAGCTTTCATAAACAATGGAAGCATAGCAATTCAATTGAAGAAGATATAAGTTTCATCTTTATTTAATATTCATCTTCATTTTTTTATATTCGGATGAAACTAGAAAATTATCCAATGGAATCAAACAGATAATGATAATGATAATAACATCCAAGGCCAAGTTGCAAGTAAGTCTTTCAAGTTTAACAGTAGTTAGCCTAAATGAAGTCATCGCATTGTTATCACATTCGTTTATTGGTTCTAAAGACAATGTTTCCTTCAAATTTAACCACGGTTAAATTCAATTAATTGACTATCGTTAACTCATATCAATAATATCAGGTAGCTCTCAATGGAATTCAGTTAATTATATTTTTAGATATGCTCCGAACTAGCAGGTAACCCGTGCTCCGCAAGGATCTAATTGGGAACTTGATAAACTGTATTGACGTGATGGAGTCTTGAGCAATTCAAAATAGGCTATAACCATTCTCAGTGAATTGACAATCTATATGCAAAATTTCAAGTTAATTAGTTGAGTAGTTGAGACGTGATGATGCGTCCGTCATTCCTGAATTTTCTATTCCGTACAAAAACAGTATGTAAGCCAATTCTTTCCTATAAATAATTATATTATAGATTAATTATTGTTTTCTCCAAGTTGGAATAATACATGATGTGATTAAAGTAATATTATTAGTTGATTTATATATCAGTTAATATTATTGTTGAATATTCGTTGAACTGCCCATTCAATTAATAATTCAAGTCATTTTTATCAGTTAACTATAACTGTAACACGGAATCAGTTTATGAATTTTAATATTTTGTTTAGTCGAGACTGTTATGATTAGATTTATATATTAGTTAATATTATTGTTGAATATTCGTTGAACAGACAACTCAATTAATAATTCAAGTCATTTTAATCATAATAAGAAAATAAAGATATTGTCAAATTTCACTAAAAATTTATTAAAAACTTTAAAACAGAACCATGGTTTCACGTAGTTAACCAACGCAGTACAGCTGATGATGCGTTGGTTAACTACGTGAAACCATGGTTCTGTTTTAAAGTTTTAATAAATTTTTAGTGAAATTTGACAATATCTTTGTTTTCTTATTATGGAGAGATTTCACAACATCACCATCAATTCTACTAATTTCATTTTAATCAGTTAAATATTACTGTAACACGGAATCAGTGTGAGAATTTTAATATTTTGTTTAGTCGAAACTGTTATTATTCCTCAAATTCATAAATTAAACTTAAAGTCATAATCTGTAATCAGCTCAAATCGGAAAGAATCGGCTTGTAAACGTACGGGATAGAAAATTAACGAATGAACTACTGGACTGATTAACTTGAAATTTTGTATTATACATTATTAATTTACTGAGGATGATTATAGAATTATTTTGAATTCTTCAAGATTTTAGTAAGTCAAGTTTTCGGTTTTTCAATTCCTTAAATTCACCCTTTCAATTTCTTCAAGATTTCAGTAGATCAAGTTTTCAGTAGGTCAAGTTTTCAGTAGGTCAAGTTTTCAGTTTTTCAATTTCTTAAATAGACCATTTCATTTATTTATTTATTTATTCATTTTCATAGCACGGGCTACCTGCTAGTTACTAGTAAACTGGGCCTACAACATCAGTTCAGTTTCTGAATTCTACTCGCTGTGTCGAGACGGTGAACGGTTCAACCCCTAGCTTAGTCCGGAGGGGAGAGCTGTGAAGATCCAAGTAGGTGCTGCCACCTATGAGGAACTATCTGAACTACAACAGTAAACAACATGGGACAAGTGTTGACACGATTTCAGTTTCAGAGCCTGCGATATCTCCAACTGCCCTTGGCCTCTGTAACTCTGTGGCGCGTTGCACAAAAGCCGGTTGAATTTTAACCGTGATTAACTTTACGAGAAACAACCAGAGAAGGCGTTTTTGAAAATACTGCTTCTCTGATTGGTTCTCATGGAATTAATATTGACTTTATTAAAATATTGAATTGGCCTGTACTTTCATGTATTGTTTATGGCTTAATAAATATATAATCTAATCTAATCTAATCTAATCACGGTTAAGATTCAACCGGCTTTTGTGCAACTGGCACTGTCTGCTCTAATAACTTTGAAGCTACCTCATATTGTCGCCAAATATAATCTAATAAGCAAGCAAAAAATCTAATTATCCATAAAATTCAACAATTATTATGTTATTCGTAAAAGAAATTATGTAGCCCTAAATTAAGAGTTCAGAATATATGGATCTACAATATTTTGATCTATTATGATCGAATTACTGTCAACCAGTTCTTTGTACATATCAGTTCTTTATATAATAGTTCCCATGTTAATTTTTGACTAAAATTTTACACGTGAAATTCTAACCTTATCTTGGACTTTATCACCTACAAATTTGGAAGAAAATTAGCACAAGGACTACCTTACTATTTTATCTTTCAATGTTATTACATCAGTGTCATTTTCTTTGTAAATAAATGAATAAATCAACTTGCCCGATATTCTGAAATGTCTGAGTTTTCCGGACAACTGAAAAACCTTAACCTGTCACACCTCTGTTTTATATTTGAAAAATGATAAGAAGGATTCTAGTAGTGATGTTGAATGAAACAAATTGGATAAATCATTATGAGAAAGCTTATCAATGGAGCACAAATATTATTCTGGGATTGAAACCAAATGTGTTCATATTTTAATTATTATAAGACATTAGTTTGGCTACACACATCTCATGAATAATAAATTAGCCATTAATTCATATAAATAACCGATCAGAAGAACCGGAAAGTCACACAAGAATATTATCGAAACTGATTTTTTGATAAATTTAATGAGAATGGAGCTATCTTCATGGTTTCAGGTTAATGAGACATTAAGTCCAGAGTTATCTACTTATATCAGCGGCGTTAATTTCAATGTAAAACTTCGGATTAGATTTAAGAAACTGATTTTGATAGATGAGAATGTAGCTTTTCTCATGGTTTCAGGTTAATGGGACATTAAGTCCACAGTTATCTATTTATATCAGTGGCGTAAATTTTCCAGTGAAACTTCGGATTACATCTAAGAGATCCCCAATAAGCATTGGGAATATAGGATTGAACAGCATTGAGAGAATTTTTATTTTAGCCTGTTGTCATATTTGCAGTAGCAGAAGTCTTCAGATGATTTACAGCATTCAATTTGGATCTTCGTTCAATAATAATATTATTGATTCATTTGTATTTGAATATATGCAATATCTCAGTTATTTCCATCAGTATTTTATCAGGTTTCAAACTTTTAATTCCTGAAGTGTCAATGAAAACGAATGACATGTATTTTTCGGACAAGTAGTGTTAAGAGCTTCTATGCTATAGACATAGACCCACTAAGGGTAGGAAGACTTAAAGTTATTTTAATCCAAAAAGAACGAAAGAATTCTATGCTCTTATGCTCTTCCTATTACTCAATTTATGCTACTTGTATTGAAACTCTACGATGTATAATCTAACACCTTCTGTAGCATTGTTTTTGTTTTTATAAGACCTGATGAAATTGATTGATTGATTGAAACTTCTTTATTGTCAATACAATTTTACAAAACAATAAAGCCCAAAGGTAAAAACCTGTTTGGGAGACATAATTTTTAAATATATACACACAACTCTTGAGAATAACATTACATTACATTTACATTTATTACATTCCTTAATCACAACATCAATCAATGATTGGGAGAGCTTACGGGTTTTTTTCAAAAAAATATCTTCACCTGACAATCTTTGATATCAATTGGTAGGTGATTGAAGAATGTTAGAGCTAAAAAAAGATAGAATTTTTTAAATATTGTTAGATTAGGCTTAGGTACAACGACATTTGAACTGTTTCAAAATATGTAGATCTCTCAAGTGACAAGAATCCCATTTGACAATATTTTACGTGAAATATTCAAGTTGAGAGTGTACACACGTTGAAAAGTTCAAGAACTACCGTATGTAATTATTATTTAACACCATGATTTCAAGCCGGGGATACTGAGTAATATTTTGGCCGTACAAACCCATGTAGCTCTCAAATATTACAATTATCATGAAGTATAAACATAACCTACTTTTGGACAATTTCTATCTAAATTGGGAAAGGAACAGTTTTGGGCTTTAAGCATGTTGTTCCTTCACCAATCATTCATAGTTGAGAATGATACTGTATGAATCAATGTATAAATAAATAAAATGTATATTCTTCAATAATTGAAATTGCTATGCTTCCACAGTTTATGGAAGCTTGAAACCCGTGATCATTTTATTAAATTCATGTTATTTCTTTGGATACACTCTTTCAATTGAATCTGATCACTCTCTCTCAATTTTGATCTGATCACTCTCTCTCTCTCTCTTTGGTAGAGAGTTAGTGGGGAGGATATTTTTTAATATTCTTTCCGAAGAATGGACATTGATATGTCCAAAGCTCCGCCAATTTATGTAGATGCATAACAATATGATTATTATATTACAAATTGCTTTTTCATATCATATACAGCAATAATTATTTTCTTAGTCTATATTATGTAGATTCATCTATAATTTTGCTGTATTGTAAGCTATTGTATATAAGTGTATAAGCCAGTATATATTGTAATCTACTCTACTTAATCAATCAATCAATCAATTTATGAATAAATGATTCCTATCTACGTAAGGATCTACTTAATAATTGAATAAACAGGTATTTACTGACATTCTATTACTCTTATTTTATGCAGGCTGTGAATGTATCAATAAATAATTAATATCTACGTTAGGATCTACTCTATAAATGAATAAACAGGTATCTACTCACAATTCTCAGTCATCCACACTTAATCCAAGGTAACAACAGACTTCATAAACTTCATCATACTTCAAAAACTTCACAATTTCCACAATTACTTCACAAACAGTCCATCACAATAGGCATTCGAATATTGAATCATAACAGCAAAATGATGTAACCACAAACGGGTGATTACTTATAGATAACGCAACGTAAACAAACTGTTACATTCTGTTGAGTCGACATTATTATTTTCCACGAGGTTTACACACTAAACTAGGAGAAAATTCGTGATACGGTTGGTCACGGGTTCGATTCACGGGACGGATTTTTCTGTTTTGAAAAACGTGTGGAACTAACGGAGCTCCCCGAAAGTGTACATCCTCTCACCGCGACGTCTGAGAGTGAACTGACTTGATAACAAGAAATGCTAGAGGGAAGAGTGACGTTTGAAAGCGTTGGAGGGGAGGCGGAATGGCCGGTGGTGGGGGTAACAACACTGGTTTATTTGCTCGACTTTAGCAGGGGTTGGAGAGCCCTGTTCACACTGCTGCAACCCTCCAGAAACACCGATTCACAAGCCTCACAAAAAGTCGATTTCTATTTTGGAAAGCGGTGCCCGCTAGCACTAAAATAGAAGCGCCGCTATCATTATTATTCAATTGCTGCGAAAACTACGTGACGGTTTGTCGAATTAGACGAGGTTGTAGAATAAAAGAAGATTGCGGGCCTATTAATATAGTAATCAATGATTATATAGGTTGGAAATGGAGGTGTATTGTTAGAATGGGCGAGTCAAAGTTAGAATGTCGGGACAGTTTTATTGTATTAGAGTCTTTCCACTGTCTATTTTCAATTCAATTCAATTCTTTTTCCAGAATCTAACAATGGAACAAATCAAGGTTAAAAACACACGGGTGTTCACAATCTTATTTCAGTATTTACAGTAAACAGTCTTATTGTGGAAGGCTTCATGGCTCCACTAATAAAGTAAGATTTTTAATGAACAATTCATAATTAATAATTATGGCAATCATTCCGATGATAATGATCACTATTACTATAGCTTGTCATCAGCTTACTATAAGCTTACAATCAGTTTACATCAGCCTACAATAACTTGATGACAATTTAATGTAAATATAGTCATCGAGTTTTTTTATAGGGTTATACTGTATTTCACAGTAATTTAGAACTATATTACCTACATTGCTTAGAAGAATATGCTATTATATTGAGCGAGCAATTTCTGTAAATATTTATATATCTGGCTATCTGGCAATTTTTATATCTGGTTATAGAATTATGTTCAACGGATCTCGAAAACGCCTCTAACGATTTTCAAGAAATTTGGAATATCGGTTCATGATATAAAAATTCGATTGCACCTGGTCTCATCACTGGGAAAATCTGCTGAAGGACATGAAAAGGATAATTCATCCTTGGAAAAACAGATGATAATTTCGTCGTCTGTCGATAACAGAAGATGCATGTGCCTGTGTGGGAGATCAGCTGTGTAATCAATCAGCTTACCGTATCTCGCGAGAAATCTAGAACTTTTAATTGACTCGATCAAAATAATCTGATTTGTTGACATGATAAATGGTATATCATAAAATTCAAATTTAAAATTCAAACTTTAAGTGATTAGTGAGTGTTATTTTCTTATTCAATTTGGTTTGTAAACAATTTAATGTAAATATAGTCATCGAGTTTTTTTATAGGGTTATACTGTATTTCACAGTAATTTAGAACTATATTACCTACATTGCTTGAAAGAATATTATGAAGGTGACTGGAACACATATCTGATATCCTAATGGTGCGTACAGATATACGCGCCGCGAACATGAGCAATTCACTTTTAATCAGATGATGCCAAGCTTTTTATATCTGTATCTTACCGTTTCTGTAAAAATACAGATATAGGTAGCTGATTGAAAATGAACAATGGAAATAATTTAGTGAATACCACAAGGATTGGGGGATTCTATCAATATTATTAGTATTAATTATAGTATGAACTACAGATTTATAAGCTATCATAGTGTCAAGTAATAATTTCTCCCAACTCTCTGTAATATTAGGTAAGATATCAGTACAAAAAGCACAGGGATTAAAGATTCTATTTCACCAATTATACAAATATAATTATATGAACTGGAAAAGTATTAGTCTGGTCACACACCGATTAGTGAAGACAAGACTAGTTACGTTTAGTCACAATACTTCACATTGCTGTTTATGACGCAACACACACTGATTAGTCATTGCAATTGGACATGACTCCATAAGCAACTATGTGAGTAATGTGACTAAACGTGACTAGTCTTGTCTTGACTGATCGCTGTGTGCCAACCTTAGGCTGGGCGCACACTTAGTCAAGACAAGACAAGACATGATCAGACACGTTTAGTCACAATATTCCACAGAGCTGCTTATGACGCAACTCACACTGATAGTCATTGCAATTAGACATGTCTTCATAAGCAACTATGAAAAGTATTGTGACTGAACGTGTCTGATCATGTTTGTCTTGACTAACTGGTGGTGCCTAGCCTAAGATATCATAGTTCCAAAAGATTCCTACCAACCCTCTACTAGACCACATGTAGGTAAGATATCAGTACGAGAATACAGAGCTGAATTTTCTTGGAGCAATACGATGTGAATTTGTTATTCAGGCCACGAACCTCCTGCTTGAAACATGTCTGCCCTGGTCTGCAATGAGTCCAAGGAATCGAAAAGGAAGAGAGAGACAGAGAGAGAGAGAGAGAGAAAGAGAGAGAGAGACAGATAAAAAAAACATATGGAAGAAAAAGGAAAGAATAGGAGAGTGATAGAAAAATTATGAGAAGAAGGATTGGTGGAAGAAGAGATGGAGATTATGAGAGAGAAGAAAGCTTAAAAGAATGAAGAGGAATAAGAAAGATGAGAAAATAGGAAGATGGATGAGTAGACGAAGAAGAGGGAGAACTTAAAATTAGAAAGAAGAGTAATGGAGAAAATGAAATGATAATTGGAGTTGGAATGATAAGCGAGAATAAACAAAACAATAATATTATTATAATTATGAAAATAAAATGCGAGATGAAGAAGAAGAGAAGGAGAAGAATAAGGAGGAGAAGAGGAGGACGAAGATGGAAGAGAAGGGGAGAGAGGTGAGAATGGTGGACATGAGTTAACAATATTGATGGAGAAGCAAAAGAAGAGAGAGAATGGATGATGAGGAATGTGATGGAAAAAAGTAGCAAGAATTAATTGGAAGTGGAGAAGATGACGAATGAAAAGAGAAGGAAAGGAGAAAAGAGAAATGAAAAGGAGAAGAGAAAATAGAATAAAGAATGGGGGAGTAGTAGTGAATAGAGGGTGATGGATCGATGAAATGATGGATGAGAAGAGAAATATCTAAACGATAAAGTTGTAGAAAAAGATGAGAAAAGAGAGAGAGAGGTGAAGAAGTAGGAGGAGTAGGAGGAGAAGGAGGAGGAGGAGAAGAATAAGTAGAAGAAGAAGATGAAGAAGAAGAAGAAGAAGAAGAAGAAGAAGAAGAAACAAGAACAAGAAGAGGATGAAGAAGAAGAAGAAGAAGAAGGAGAGAAGAAGAAGAAGATATTGAAGAAGAAGACCGAAAGGATGAAGAAGCAGGAGAAGGAGAAGAAGACGAAGAGGTTGACGGAGAAGGAGAAAATGGAGAAGAAGAAGAAGAAGAAGAAGAAGAAGAAGAAGAAGAAGAAGAAGAAGAAGAAGAACACGAAGAAGAAGAAGAAGAGAGCATAGAAGGAGGAATGAAAGAGAGGTTGTGTGTGGGAGGGTGATGAATGAATGATGAAGATGATGTAGAAAACTATCAAAACTATAAAGTGAGAGAGAAAAGAGAAGAATAAGAAGAAGGAGGAGAGAAGAAGAAGAAGAAGTAGGAGAAGGAAAATGATTTGACAGAAGTGCAAAGAAACGAATCGCAAGTCCTAAGGGTGCGGTTTCCGGGAGTATGGTCGTCAGGGGAGTTACTATATGATGCATGGTATCGGGTTGCTGCTATGCTGCCATGCCAGTCCAACTAAAACCAGAAAAGAGAGAGAGGGAATGTTGGTGATAAGGTAGTAGGAGAGCAAAGAAAGAGACAGAAAAAGTGGGAGAATGTGAGAGTGTGAGAGAGAAAGGGCGAGGGATCGTTAGTGGATGAGAGATCAAACTAAAACCAGAAAAGAGAGAGTGATAGTCAAGGGTGAAGTAGTAGGAGAGGAAAGAAAGAGAGAGAAAAAGTAAGAGAGTGTGAGGGTGTGAGAGAGAAAGGGAGAGGGATCGTTAGTGGATGAGAGATCAAACTAAAACCAGAAACGAGAGAGTGATTGTCAAGGGTGAAGTAGTAGGAGAGAAAAGAAAGATAGAGAAAATGTAAGAGAGTGTGAGGGTGCAAGGGTGGAGGATTGTTAGTAAATTAGAGAGAGAGGGGAATGTGTTGTGAGAAAGAGAATGAGTGGGAGAGAGAAAGAATGAATGGGAAAGGTTGTTGAGATGGGAGTTGTAGGGATAAAGCATTCGATAAACCTAACTGGGCGAATTTCCGAATAATTCTTCCCTTTTGGCTGCTTATATCCTATGATGATGGTAGAGGAATAAAGCAAGTATAGATGAAGTGAGAGGTGATGAAGCTGTAAATTGAAAAGAAGAAGAAGAAGTGAAGATTGTGGATTTGGGAAACAAACGTAGGCTATTATGATCACTGGCCGTCAGGCTCGCTTCGCTCCCATATCCGTCTAGCCAGGGGCTCCACCCCCTGGGCCCCGACTAAATCGTCCAAGAATGAGATCAGCAGGCTCGCTTCGCTCGCCTGCATTTTATCATATGTGAGGACGATCCAGTCGGGGTCCAGACTAAACTACGGCTAAACAGATATGGCGAGCGAAGAGAGCCTGACTGCTAGTAATATAATAACCCCAGGATAGCTCTGATTGAAGTAGCAGTGCCCAATCAATTTTTCCACGATAAATGCATTTCAATCTTCAACTTGGTGCCAACCTAACAAAGTCAATTCAACTTAATGCCAACCTGACAAAATTATTAATTTAGTTACCAGTTAACAACTGTTTCGAAGAGGTATTCTCTCTAGATTATAGTTCTATATTAACATATGGTATGGACATTTTTCAATTGTAATTGAGAGATTGAAATAAGAAGAATATACATGCTAAAAGACGAACTTTAAACCCTTAAAAACCGCCCTTAGAGTTAGAATATATCCAAAAGATTTCTTAGTGCGCCTCTAAAGAGCCAACTGAATATACCTACCAAATTTGAACGTTTTTGGTCCGGTAGATTTTTAGTTCTGCGAGTGATGAGTCAGTCAGTCAGTGAGTGAGTGCCATTTCGCTTTTATATATATATATATATATATATATATATATATATATTATATATATATATATATATATAGATTATCAGTCACAGGTAGAACGATTTTGATAATTGGTTTTGTAGTGGAACTGCTACATGATATGAGCTCAAGTAGATGGTGTAAAGTAATATTCATTTCAGGAAATTAATTTAAAAATGAGAGAATCACAAGAAATATCACTATAGAGATTCACTATATAGTATTTCACGTCACATGGACGGAAAGGGGTCTTTTGCAGGCGAGAATGATGTTTCTAGTCGAGGCGTTAGCCGAGACTAGAATTTCATTTGAACACTGCAAAAGACATTCACGTCCAAGTAACATACACTATTTTTTTGTCATAATAATCCAAGAAGAATAATTGAGAAATAGAAAACATTACCAGCTTGTGCTGAAGTTACTACATGCATTCTATAAACATAACCTGGTTTACAAATTCCTAATCAGGAATTTTGTGGAAGTTGACAAAAATTCCACTTGGAGCGCTGAAGGTGGTTTTTTGTAGCATTTTGCTGTTCCTATTCCGGGACTCGGAAACATACTCGACTGTAAAGAAAACATATGGTTTCATTACAGTAGAGTATGCTGTAATGAGAATCATATGTTTATTTGTTCTACAAACAGCTGTTTACCGGCTTGATTTCATGCTTGTAAAACAGCTGAGATTGAATGACTATGACAAAAAGTGATATAATTCATTTCAGGAAATTGATTGAAAATGATAGAATCACAGGAAATATCACTATAGAGATTTACTATAAATATTTCTACTTTTTTCCGAAAAAATTAAGGTACCCCAATTTCTAAATTTCTATACGTTTCAAGGTCTTCTGAGTCCAAAAAAGTGGTTTTGGGTATTGGTCTGTAATTGATCGGAATGACTTGAAATTGGAACGTAAGGTCCTTACAATATAAGGATCCGACACGAACAATTTCGATCAAATACGATTCAAGATGGCGGCTATAATGGCGAAAATGTTGTCAAAAACAGGGTTTTTCGCGATTTCCTCGAAAACAGCTCCAACGATTTTGATATCAAGTTATACCTGAAATAGTCATTGATAAGCTCTATCAACTGCCACAAGTCCCATATGTAGAAATTTCAGGAGTTCCGCCCCATCTATGCAAAGTTTGAATTCAGATTCTTAATTATCAAGCTTCAGATACAATTTAAACAAAAAATCGAGTGGAATAGATTGAGCATGAGAATCTCTACAATAATGTTCAGTAACATTTTCACCTAAAATTTAAAAAAAAATCTAAAATCGAGAAAATGTGATTATCCAATTGCAAACTATTGGCAACTTTTGATTCTATTAAATCATTCACTATGAAGAGATAGCAGATCTCGTATGTCTCCAGCGTTATCACCCTGTCACCAGCTGGCTCTAATCTTTGAATAGTAGACTTGAGATGCGCGGGAACACTACCGTAGCGTCAGGTGATCAATTTTCATAACGGCAAGGAAAGTTGTGTGAGTGCGCCACACCAGATTTTCCAGTTTAGAGTTCACACTATGTTATAATAAAAAATGATAAATCTTCTAGTGAACCAAATCATATTCAATGGAAATATATATCGAGATGAAAACCACTGATAAACAACACAGCATAATTTGAAGTCTTGAAACTCAAAAATATACCTTATCACATTTTTAACATTCGAAAATAATGACTATAATATTTCAAAGTTGAAAGTTAACTAATAATATATACATTATGATGAAGCAATCAAGTAAAATCCTCTTAATCTCAGTGTTAAAATGAAGTGATCACACAAAAACAAATAATTCCACACATCCAATAACCACTAGGTAAAGAGAAAAAATGAAACCATGTTTCCCCCTCTGGAAACATGGATGATCCCCCTGAACAAACAAAGGGTGCACCAAATATATATAATCATTTATATATACACATATATACCATTATACTGTATATGGAAGTATATATGGTATACATACGATAAGCCCCACCTGCAGATGATACCGCGTCTACCTTATCTTTCTAATGCGAATAATACACCGGATTTTTTCTTTTTTTTCCGCCGGTGTGGTGTGATATGGTGAGAGAGAGAGAGGGAATGTTCAAATACCATATTCTGAGGGCGTATTACAATATGGGGCCCGCATCTCTACTTGTGTAATGTCTCTTTTACTTATTTTTCTACTTCGTTTTCTTCTTCCCTTATTTTTACTGACAGAAAAAAGTAAATAAAAGAAACACTCGTTTCTATGTCTGAGGTGTACGCCGGGGCTACTCATGTTACCAGTGTGGAAAGGTGATGCACTGATACTTCTCTGTATTTTAGTATTTGTCCTTGTACTTTTGTTTCTATTCTTCTCTTTTTCTTATCGTACTTTGTTCTTTTTGAATCTTGAGGTGCTTACAGATTTACGTGCCGCAAACATGAGCAATTCACTTTTAATCAGCTGATGCCAAGCTTTTTATATCTATATCTACCGTTTCTGTAAAAATACAGATATAGTCAGCTGATTAAAAGTGAATTGCTCATGTTTGCGGCGCGTATATCTGTACGCAACTTTAGAATTATCACTATTTACCTTCCGATTTTTCATAACTTTTTGTCTTCAGATTTTTCGAAATCACTTCCAGTTGTTTCCAATATCTATTCTGCTATTCTGCTCTATTGGCATCGTATTTTGCTGTAATTTTTGTTCTATTATTAATTTCACTATTTCATTTCCCACTATTCATCTTCTCGTCTATATCGTCTGTCTACTATTTTATAGCTTGGTTATCTAGTTGTATTACTTCTTCTTCACTCCACTATTACTTTCACCTCTGATTATTATTTCTCTCTCTCTTATTATTATTCTCTGATTATTTACTCCTCTTTTTCTTGCTGTTGGCTTTTGTTTGTACCCATTCTAATTAGTCCATATCAAAATATAATTGAAGAAAACATATTGAATTGGCTTTTGTTTGTCCCCATTCAAATCTACGATATTTATCTATGTCAAAAAAGAAATTGAGAATAAATTAATATTTAATTGGTATCAAAGTTTGCAACATGAATCAGAATCGGGATTAGACTGCAAAATAGGAGATGTAATTGTAATAGATATTAATAAATGGTGAAAAATTTAATCAAAATTAAAGCTGATAACATAAGGACCAAACCACATCGAGCGTTTTTCCATGCATTTCTTTAGGCGTTTTTTCAGTCGACGACCAAATCAGCCAATGAGAGAGCTTCCTGCCGTGCCGATTCTGAAAACACCGTCTGAAAACGTCTGAAAAAACGCTCAATATGCTCTATCCCTGAGATAGAATCTTGAATCAGATGTATGAAGGAATTTTTAGAATATGGGATCTAATTTAATGTAAGCTGCCTCAGTACATGACTCAGAATCTAAACCAGGAGTATCACCTTTCCCAAATCTGAAAACAATTCAATGTTACTTATTCCGAGTCTCAGAATCTACAAGCAAAATCAGAATGTTAACTACAATTCCAAGAGGCTGTTATGTCAACTCAAATCCATCCTAATAAAAATACCCTTCAAGAGTGCAATAATACAAAGAAGTTATCATAAGAAGTATATCACAATCTATGCTCAGTTTAATTGCTCCCTTGACACTGAAGGGTGAAAAAAAAGGAACTGTTGTTCTTGAGTCATAGAGAGGGAGAGAGAGAGAGAGAGAGCGAGAGAGAGAGAGAGAAAGGGAGTGGGAGAGTGAGAAAGATAATAATTAATGGGATGTGGGTGGGAGAGAGATAGAATGTAATATGAACAGAGAGAGTGAGTAAGTAAGAGAAACAGGGAGGGAGATATGTATAAAGAGAGAGGGATTCAGATTCAGATTCCTTTATTCATGTGTTTAACAGAACATAATTCAACTTACGTTGTAGCGTTAAAATAAATACCAGTAGCGGTAAATGACATGGTGAATCATATTGAACTAATGAGTTCTACAATAATATTGAGCAAGAAAAATTATGAAAAATGCAAAAGTTAAGAGGGAGAGAGAGCGATTGAGTTTTGGTTGATAATTCAAGAGTCGATAATATTTAATTACTCAACAAAAAATTATTTATCTACTTTCTTGTAACACTGTTGTTAATTGGTGAATGAATTTAATTTGATTTGATCTGATCTGAGTGTGGAAGGGAGAAATTTGGAAGTATGAGTTGAAAAGAAATGGAGAAAAAGAGTTGACAAGGATGATGGAATCAGGTAAGAAGAGAAGAGAATTTGAGAAATTATGAGAAAGAGAGAGAGAGAGAGAGTGTAAATATAAATAAAAATTTCAGTACCCTTTTTTTTGAAATATTTTATCACAAAAAAAAGGGTACTGAGATTTTTATTTTTATTTATATTTATATTACAAGTAGCCCTATACAGAAAAGAGATAAAGAGATAGAGTGTGTATTGGTAGCTAATTGAAGAGTGTTGAAGGGAAAAGAGAGAAAATGGGGAGTATAAATTGAGGAGAAAGAAAGAAAACGAGTTCACAAGAAGGATGAGGTGAGATAAGATGAAAGAATGAGAGTGAAAGAGAGAAGAGAGAGAAGACAAGGAAGAAGATAATTCCAAGATCATTTTATTAAACTGCATCAATCCTATTTCTATGCATGAGTCTTGAACTACCCCAACTATTAAGCTCATTTATTACCACCCCTGTTGATTTCCTCTCTTCTTTTAATGACTCGAGGGTGTTCGAATCGAGGAGTCAGCTGGCAGGCTGGAGAGTCTTGTAATTTATTGTACACAAATTGTAAAAAATTAATTGCAATTCATAACTTTACGTTTTCTTCATTTTTTTCTCTTTTGAAAATCCATTCCTCTCTTCCTCATTTCATATTTTTTCCTTCCCAATTCCTCGTCTTTCCTCAATACTTTTAACTCTACAATTCTTTTTTTTTGTTTCTTGTTCCAATATTTTTTCATATCATTTATTTCCTTTGTAGAGTAAAAAGAAAGTGTGCACAAGGCTTCAGTTTAATGAGTTAGATAGTAATAAATTGAGGAATTTTATTAGGTCTATTATAAGAATTTCAGACATGAATAGTTAATGGAATTCGAAAATTCATCATATTTGATACAACCAGTACAATAACAATTTTTCACAGTTTATCTTACTAAGAAATATTTGAATGAAAAAGATTAAGAAATTGTCAAAAACCACAGATTTATTGATATTTAGAAAGACCGGTTTCGGTTATTACACCATTGTCAATCTCTGATGAACTGGAGTTTTAAAACCGAAGTTTGAATACCGTTTTACTTTTTAGACCGAAACCAGTCTTTCTAAGTATCAATTAATCTGTGGTTTCTGACAATTTCTTAGTCTTTATCATTCAATATGAATAATTACCACAATATCAACTTCTCAACTACACAACAAGTGAGAAATATTTATTCATTCATAGAATATAATTCTCAACTATGAATGATTGAGAGAGGAACAACAGGCTTAAAGCCCAAAACTGTTCCTTTCCCAAATTTAGATAGAAATTGTCCAAAAATAGGTTATAATTATTACACTTCATGATTTCCATGATCATAACGCATTCAATTCATATTCAATTCAATCTAATTATGGAAGCATCACTAGACATTAAAAATAGAAATGATTATGAATTAAATTTTCAAACTCTAAAAAATATACTCTATGAAATCTCCGCGAAAATCTGAAACTAACTACAAGACTAGAATAGCTTGAAGTCAATATTGACAATAAGTGTGAAGCGGTCTTAGTATCACAGCATTTACATCTCAAACTGAAAGACCCCCTCTCAAGAAATCTTTATTTTTTGCCACTGAACTTATACACTGCTCCCTCTTGGTGAAGAACTTAATAATAATTCTTCGGCTCGCCTCAGACTCATCGCTTTGTCTCAATCTCATTCACTCCCCACTCTCTCACTCTCTCTTAAAATTATTTGAATCGTTCCTTCTCCTTCTTATAGTTATTTGTATCGTTCTTCTCCTTCTTACAGTTCATTGTATCATTCCTTCTCTTTCTTACAGTTTTTTGTATCGTTCCTTCTCCTTCTTACAGTTCATTGTATCATTCCTTCTCTTTCTTACAGTTATTTGAATCGTTCCTTCTCTTTTTCACAGTTCCCTCACTCGATTCTTCTTTTTCTTTCCACAGTTCTTTATCTCATTCCTTCACTGTCTTACAGTTTTCTGTCTCGTTTAATTTTCTTGCTCCCTCCCTATCATTCCGGGAGAGGAATCTAATCAACTTCTCTGTTCATTTTTCTGAGCATTCTCCCTTGATTCTGAGGAATTAATCCCTGGTGATCCTACAGCGAGTAGGAGCTTTTGTCTAATTAATCGCGAGTTTAAACTTTTGCCACTCTCAGTGAAGAAGGAGGTGTGTGTTGAGAGGAGAAGTAGGAGGAGAAGGAGAAAAAAAGGAGGTGGGTAGGATAAGGAGGAGGAGTTGGAGGAAAAGTGGAAGATGTATCAGAAGGGGAAGGAAAAGGAAAAAAAGGAACAGGAGGAAGAGGAGCAAGAGGAAGAGGAGGAGGAGAAGGAAAAGTGGGAGATGTATCAGGAGGGGAAGAAATAGAAAAAGAAGGAACAGGAAGGAAAGTATAAGGAGTAGGAGAAGGAAGAAGGGGAAGAGGAGGATTAGATTAGAGGTTTTTGTTAAAAGGTTAGACATTTTATTTTTTTCATTCATTTATTCATTCATTCACAATGCGAATTACACTAATGCAATAACATTATAGAAGATAAAATAATAAGGTAGTCCTTGTGCTATTTTTCTTCCAAATTTATAAGTGAAAAAGTCCAAGATAAGGTTAGAATTTCACGTGTTCAATTTTTATAAAATTTCAGTCCAAAATAAACATGAGAACTATAAATTTTGAATTTAGATGACTTGAATTAATAAATTGATAAGTAATATTCCACTCAATTACCACTTGAAATTAATATTATTGAGTTATTTTAAAAAATTTGGAACCATTGAAGAAACATAAACTTGTAAACACTAAAGCTCAGCTGACATATAACTAGAAGATGAATAGACGAGAATACGAATAGTGGGAGATAAAATATAGAGATAAATAGGTAGAATGCAATAATATGTGTACAGCTAAATATAGAACACACTAATTAGGAAAATGAAAATTAGATTGGAGTTTTCCATTGATGTAAGTTAAATCCTGGCTTATACTCAAATTCACGACAGATGACAGTATAATCTAATAATAATGCAGCTAATTTACAATGTATGAAAATTGTCAACCAGGATGGAGATTGAATAGGCTACTATTTGAATATACAATCATAGAGAAACAATAGCGTAAGTAGATATCCCATGGTATAGGGAATTTATGTCGCGACTTTTACTGTTATCTCAAGCCGATTACTGTCGATTATTGTAGATTTCTACCGTTTTGACCGGGTAAGAGTGTATGAACGACACAATATGAGAGACTACTAGCGTCATAAAGCTTCACAGGAAAGAACTACGTGGACTATCGGTTTGAGATAACAGTAAAAGTTGCGACATAAACACCCTATACCATGGGATATCTACTTATGCTATTGTTTTTCTATGATACAATATAATACATTATACTATTTGAATATATAATATGGCATTGATATGTAAATAGGTACATAAATCGGCGCTGCTCCAACTAAAAATAAATTATCGACTCTCTAAAAAAGATATAAAAAAATATTCTTCCCATCAACAAACGACCGGTGGGAGTGTGAGAAAGAGAAGGAGTAGAAGAAGGTGTAGAAAGAGGAATAGGAGAAGTACGAGAAGAAAGATTAGAAGATTCAGGAAGAGAAGAGGGTTGTGGAGGAGTAGAAGGTTGAGGAGAAAGATGTGGGAAGTAGTTGGAGCAGAAGAAAAAGGTATAGAGAAGTAGGAATAAAAGATACGGCAATGACGAAACCCATCTCATCTGAAGGTAGGTACAGGATCAAGGACTTTTCTGCATCTTTGGAAGCTCTCAATCCTTTACCTTCATCCCTCTCTGTCCCTTCCATTTTCCCTCTTTCTCCCTCGTTTTATTCGCGTCTCCGTTGATGCCAGCTATCTATTAGCACTCGACGGCGCGCGGTTCTACGCTGGCAATTTTCCCGCGTAAAAACCTGCACAGGAAAAGCGCGGGAAAACTGTTTCTTTTCTGCGCGAAAATGCGCTCACTGATGTGCATCTACTGAGAAATGAGATGGAAAGTAGGTTACACGTTACAATGCTTCTCTCCTACTTACTCTCTCACTATACGCCCAAATCACCCTACTTCTTCTTCTTCTTCTTCTTCTTCTTCTCTTTTCTTCTTCTCTTCTTCTCTTCTTCTTCTTCTTTTCTTCTTCTTCTTCTTCTTCTTCTACTTCCTCCTACTTTTCTCCTTCTTCTTCTTCTTCATCCTTTTCTTCTCTGTCTTCTTTTCTTATTCTTCATCTCCTCCTTCTCTTTCTCCTGCTTCTTCATCCTTTCCGTATTCTTCTTCAACATCTTCTTCTCCTTCATCTTTCTCTCCCTCTTCTGCTCCTTATTCTTCTTTCTCTTCTTCTCCTTCATTTTCTCCTTCTCCTTCATCCTCTTCGTCTTCTTCTTCTTCTCCTTCTCCTGCTCCTTCATCCTTTCCGTATTATCCTTCAACATCCTTTCCGTATTATTCTTCTCCTTCTTCTTCTTCTTCCTCTTCTTCATCTTCTTCTTCTTCTTCTCTTCCTTCTTCCTCTTCTTCTCCGTCTTCTTTTTCTTCATGTCCTCCTTCATCTCCATTTCCTGCTTCTTCTTCAACATCTTCTTCTTCTCCTTCTTTTTATTCTTCGTCTCCTTATTCTTCTTTTCCTTCTTCTTCATTATCTCCTTCTCCTTCATCCTCTTCGTCTTCTTCTTCTCCTTCTCCTTCTCCTGCTCCTTCATCCTTTCCGTATTCTTCTTCAACATCTTCTTCTCCTTCTTCTTCTTCCTCTTCTTCTTTTCCTTCTTCTTCTCCTTCATCCTCCTCGTCACCTTCCTCTTCTCCTGCTTCTTCATCCATTCCGTATTCTTCTTCAACATTTCCTCCTTTTTTTTCTTCTTCTTTTTCTCCTTCTTCTTCGCACCTTACACCTACGCCATTCGTCTATTTTTATGTAAATTATGTGGATTCCGAGTCGGAAATAAACGTACGTTTGATAGGCAAACTAGGATTGATGAGGTCTTTGATACAGCTCTGGAATTCTTTGCGAGGATCTTCAACATTCTATCTTGTTTTTCTACCTCAGTGGAAAAGAAATAGTACGATCCAGGCCGAGTCTTGTTGATACTCTATTTTCATGATGTAGTTCATGAATTTCGTTCGATATATTCTTAAAAAATACTGATTCGTCTCCCATTGGTTGATTCCCCCACCATCGTAGCTCCGCCCAATTGGGAGCGATCAGTGACCGACCAATCAAAGAGCTTCATTTCAGTAGCTCCGCCATTTCGCGTCTTAAGGTGCGTACAGATATACGCGCCGCGAACATGAGCAATCTACTTTCAATCAGCTGACTATATCTGTATTTTTACAGAAACGGTAAGATACAGATATAAAAAGCTTGGCATCAGCTGATTAAAAGTGAATTGCTCATGTTCGCGGCGCGTATATCTGTACGCACCTTTAGACAGCCATTCCCCTTGGTAGTAGTTAAAACTAATCTTTGAATGATCGAAATCGATATTCTAGTACAACAGATGAATTTAAATCAAATTCTTGAATTTCAAGATGTTGACAATAATTTTCAATCCATCATCTCACACTTCAAGAAAATGTTTCATGGATAAATTATCAAGTTTTATGTTCATTTTGGTTTCAAGCTCCTAGAATCAACTATTTGTCCCATCTACCTTATTCTAAATTAGTCCTACCACAATTACCAATGCTTTTTTATGTTTCCTAGTCAAATAAGACTGCAAAAAGCAATTAATATTTATCCAAATTCATTATAAGCACCTCCCAAAAACATACACATTTAAAACTACAATTTATGATAATTTTCAATCAATGGTTCTTTAGTGAGGTCCAAATTATAAAATTGCAGTGGAGAAATATGGGAGAACAACGTTGCCGAACCTCTGTCTTGTCAATGCCTTCTATAGACGGTAGCTGATACAGGTTTAAAGATTTAATATTAACTGTTCATTCTAGTTAAAATAGTCAATTATATTTTATTAATCAATAAATTATATCTTTAAATAATTTCAAAATGAATTTCCATAATTAAGATGGAATATTTTGTTAATTGATAATTCTACATTGTTAAAAGACGATGTGCCAACAGAGCAAAGCGAGAAAGAGATAGCGCTATCCACTTTGTTGAATGGCAGACAATGATAGCAATACCACTGCTAATCAAACACCGCCATTATAACGTGGACTTTACTAGAGTAAGACCTGTTCATCCAGCAATCTACATCTTCCAGTTCATATTCAATACCAATTCATACCATAACAGGTTCAATATTTTCTTCAATAACCCTCACCTCATTATAATAGGCTATTTCCAATAATCCCCAACCAAAGACTCTCAATATCACTACTTATTCAATTATTCATCCAATTCTAATATTCTCCTCTTCTCAGACTTCTATTCAAAAATCAATTTCGAACCTTTTTAGGGGGATTTCAACCTTTTTTAAGGAGGTACAACCGGCCGGACCCCAACCTCTTAGCCATTATACAGAGGCTTGCTTGCTTAACACACACATACACCCCTTCCTTTTGAGCCTTTCACCCCCTCCCTGAACCTCTCCCACCTCTCAAACCTCTCTTGACCTCCCCCCAGAAAAACCTCCATAGATCAGACATCATCTCCAAAACAATCCTCATTTTTCTCTGGACCTTTTCCGGACCATGAACCCCCTCTCACACACTCTCTCTCACTCAATTTCACTCTCTCACTCTATCTCTTTCTCTCAATCTCTATCTCTCTCTTTCTCTCACTCTCTCTCTCTCTCTCTCACTTCCTCTCTCATCCTTCTCCTGAGTCCATGGAGCAAATTTCCATTTTCATTTCCTCCCTTATCGTTCCCCTCTTCACACTAAACCCACATTTTTACAGCTCTTTTCCATTTTTTTGCAGCAATCAGAATTTAAAATTGCCTTTGCAGTAAGCCCATTGGTCGACAGATCCAGCCACCAAGCACCGAGTTCTTCCAAGACTTTATCATACAATCCAATCTAATTTCTGATAATATAATTTTCCTATTCCAGGTCTTTTTTCTCATCTTTTTCCCGTTCCACAACCCTCCTTTATCTCTCTCTTACACCCCTTTTTTATAGGTCTTCCATTTCAATTTCCCTATGTGCTTCAGTGGATAGTGAGAGATTCCCATATAATCATCATCTCCACCCTACCACAAAACGTCTTCATATTTGCCCGTGATAACATAAAACCCGAATTAGGGTCCCTCTCTTTATTTAATTTTCCTACTGTGCGTATATTCAATATGCGCCGATTTGAATTCAATAATCGTACTTACCAATTCACTTCGTCTTCTTCTCATTGCGTTATCTTATTTTACATCGTCTTCTTATCCTTATTCCTCATCTTCTACTTAATCTTCGTCTTTTTCTTCTTCTTCCTTTACTCCTTCTCCTTCTTCCTCATTCTCTTAATCTCCTTCTCCTTATACTCTTTTCCTTCATCTCCCTCTTTTTCTTCTTCTTCTACTTCCCCTTTTTCTCATCTTCTACATCATCATCATCATCATCATCATCATCATCATCATCATCATCATCATCATCATCATCATCTTCTTCTTTTCTTCTTCTTCTTCTTCTTCTTCTTCTTCTTCTTCTCTTCTTCTTCTACATAATCATAATCATCATCTCATCATCATCATCATCATCATCATCATCATCATCATCATCATCATCATCATCATAATCATCATCATAATCATCATAATTATCATCATCATCATCTCATCATCATCATCATCATCATCATCATCATCATCATCATCTTCTTCTTCTTCATCTTCTTCTTCTTCATCTTCTTCTTCTTCTTCTTCTCCTTCCCCTCCTTTCTCATCTTCTTCTTTTCTTCTTCTTCTTCTCCTTCTTCTTCTTCTTCTACCACTTCCTCTTCTTTCTCAACTCCTACATCATCATCATCTTCTTCTTCTTCTCCTTCCCCTCCTTTCACATCTTCTTCTTTTTCTTCTTCCACTTCTTCTCATTCTTTATTCTCTCTTTTCAGCAATATCAATCCAATCATAGCCGTATCAGCAGAAAAGCTTTCTTTTCCAAATAATCAATTTTTCCTCCTTCTTCTTCCACTTTGTCTTCTTCTTTGCGTGTGTACAAAGCGAGTTAATAAAGAATGAGAGAACGTGATTGGTTGTGACGCCGGGAAGGAGAAAGGGAAAGACGTAGGCTTCATTTAATTGAAATATTAGTGGAGCTGAATGCATTGGGAAAAGAACGAGTTTTAGAGAGAGAAAGAGTGAGTGAGAAAGAGTGAGTTCTCCATTCATGTGAGTTACAATATATTCTGGCTCATACACTAGATAATGAGAGAGAGAGAAATTATGTTTGAAAATAATGATTGAAAGAGAGAGAGTGTGTGAGAGAGGAGAATGTGAGTGAGAGATACAGTGATTTGAAGAGATTGATTGAATTGATTGAGTACTTTATTGATGTAGATTACAATATATACTGGCTTATATACTCAAATACAATAGCTTACAATACAGAAAAATTATAGATGAATTTACATAATATAGACTAAGAAAATATTATTGAACTGTATATGATATGAAAAAGCAATTTTTAATATAATAACTATAGATAATGTTTATATTGTTATGCATCTACATAAATTAGCGGAGCTTTGGACATATCAATGTCCATTCTTCGGAAAGAATATTGAAAGTATCCTCCCCACTAACTCTACCAAAACAGAGAGAGAGAGAGAATAAAAAAGAGACAGTGGGAAAGAGAAGAAGTCCGATACAGAGATCGAGGAAGAGAGAGAGAGAAAAAAAGAGAGCGAGAGAATAAATGGTTGTCAGGGGTGAAAAGAGGGAGTCTGATTCAAAGAGATTCATTGATTGACCTAATTATTTCAATAATTGATAAAAGAAATAAGAACATTATACCATAGAGAAACAAAGCTTAAGTAGATATCCCATGGTATAGGGAATTTATGTCGCAACTTTTACTGTTATTTCAAGCCGATTACTGTCGATTATTGTCAATTTTTACTGTTCTGTTGGGGTGATAGTGTATGAACGGCACATTTGAGAGACTACCAGCGTCACACAGCTTCACGGGAAAGAACTACGTGACTATCGGCTTGAGATAACAGTAAAAGTTGCGACATAAACGCCTTTACCATGGGATATCTACTTATGCTATTGTTTCTCTATGATTCTACTCACATGGACTACTTCTGTACAAACAATATAAAAACTTGTAGTACCTTTTATTATTGAAAACTTTAAAATATTTAAAATATTTCAACAACTAATTTCGATCATCAATGACCTAAGTTATGATCGAAACTAGTCGTTGAAATATTTTGAAGATTTTTCAGTTTTTAATAATAAAGGGTACTACAAGTTTTTATATTGTTTTTATTAATTTATACATAAATATTTCACATTATTATCACTAAAATAGCAACAATTTGAATGTGCTCAGCATTATTTGTGAATAACATAGATGCTTCTAATTCAAACAATGCTGACAGATTGTAGTTGATCTCACTATATCACCAAAAACTAGGCTTATAATAATGATGCTGATCTTGCCGAATTTCTGTTATCCAATTGATGGCCTACTCAATACATAATGACTACGGTCATCACTAATTATGAACGATATAATTGGTTTTCAAGGTTGATGAGAGTGTTTTCAATGCCTTGTTGATATCAATGCAAATTGATATCATATCAAAAATAATTTAATGAAGGTTATATCATAGAGAATTGATAGCATAGATATCCCATGGTATAGGGCGTTTATGTCGCAACTTTTACTGTTATCCCAAGTTCACGTAGTTCTTTCCTATGCAGCTGTGTGACGCTGGTAGTCTCTCAAATTGTGCCGTTCATACACTATCACCCCAACAAAACAGTAAAAATTGACAATAATCGACAGTAATCGGCTTGAGATAACAGTAAAAGTTGCGACATAAATTTCCTATACCATGGAATATCTACTTACGCTATTGTTTCTCTATGGTTATATCATTGAATTTGAGAGGTTGATAATAAGGGTATTATTGGGATGATGATAATTGACCGAACGAAGTGAGGTCTAAGATTCAAGTCGACGGTTTGGCATTTCTCTCAATGATAAAAATAATGTTTAAATGTTTATATGTTGCGCATTCACGGCGAAACGCGGTAATAGATTTTCATGAAATTTGACAGGTATGTTCCTTTTTAAATTGCACGTCGACGTATATACAAGGTTTTTGGAAATTTTTCATTTCAAGGATAATATAAAAGGAAAAGGAGAAAGGAGCCTCCTTCATACGCCAATATTAGAGTGAAAATCAGACTATAGAATTATTCATCATAAATCAGCTGACAAGTGATTACACAGATGTGTGGAGAAGCCAGTCGTCTATTGCTGTATTTCCAGAAGGTCTATAGTTTCAATCAGGTACTTGTGGATGAGAATACTGCGTGAGGTCTACTGTTCACTGAACTACTAGTATAATGAAGGTCATATCATTGAATTTGAGAGGTTGATAATAAGGGTATTATTGGGATGATGATGATAAGGCTGATATAAGTGTATTTTCAACCACATGTTAAAACAAATTTGATATCAAATTATATGATGTAGGTTATAGAATTGAACTTGCATTATATTGAATAATATAATGGAGGTTATATCATTAAATTTGAAAGGCTGATAGTGGCCTAAGGGTATTATTAGGCTGATAATTTTTGTGAATTTAAAGTTTGTTTCATGTTTTTACAAAAGTTTTACTATCAATCTATCCAAATTTAAAATTGATTGTTTTATTCTAATCTATATTCTCAGATTGTGATTTGTTGTAGAAAATTGAAATGGACATAACCTATGTATAATATTTTGAAACTAAAGTAGGAAATTGAAGAAGTTTTGGGCAATAGCCTGTTTTTCTTTTCCGATCCTTGTATTGTTTGTGCTAACCTAATAAATAAATAGGTAAATAAATAGATAATAAGGATAATATAAGGGTATTTTCAACCACAAGCAAATTGATATCAAATAGTATAATGAAGGTTATTGGGTTGAACTTACAAGGCTGATAAGGGTGATTGCAATAACATGTTGAAGGGAATTGATATCAAACAATATAATGAAAATTGAAGATTTGATTCAGAATGGCTGATAAGGGTATTTTCAACTACTTGTCAAAGCAAAGGGAGGTGAAAAAATTGAATTTTGAATATCGATAACACTATTATTAGCTGTTTCCCATGAGGAATTCAAATTGATATCAAATAATATAATGAAAATTGAAGAATTGATTCAGAATGGCTGATAAGCGTATTTTCAAATACTTGTCAACGCATAGGGAGGTTAAAAATTGAATTTTGAAATAGCTAGAACAGTATTATTAGCTGTTTCCCATGAGGAATTCAAATTGATATCAAATAATATAATGAAAATTGAAGAATTGATTCAGAATGGCTGATAAGCGTATTTTCAAATACTTGTCAAAGCATAGGGAGGTTAAAAAATTGAATTTTGAATATCTAGAACAGTATTATTAGCTGTTTTCCATGAGGGATTCAAATTGATATCAAATAATATAATGAAAATTGAAGAATTGAATATTAGAATGGCTGATAAGGGTATTTTCAACTACTTGTCGAAGCAAATGGAGGTTAAAAAATTGAATTTTGAATATCGATAACAGTATTATTAGCTGTTTCCATGAGGAATTCAAATTGATATCAAATAATATAATGAAATTTGAAGAATTAAATATTAGAATGGCTGATAAGGGTATTTTCAAATACTTGTTGAAGTTAAATAATAAGGGAGGTTATAGAATTGAATTTTGAAGATCGATAACAGTATTATTAGCTGTTTCCAATGAGAATTTGAGACTTCCCAAATGTGATCCTATTGACCTGAGGCTACGTATTATGTTGATATAACATTATTTTGTGAATCATAAAAAATTTCCAAAATGAAATTCAGGTTCGACAATCGATTTTATAATTCATAAGTACAGAAGGAGTGACTTCTATATTGTTATTATTGAATAGATGTTTTCACAAGAAAATTGATTCGCAAAAAGGAAGTTTCCAATATTGTCCAGAGGTGGAAGATTTACTGGAAATTCTGCATATTATTAAAAAAAACTGGTTTTGCACCCAAGGTTGAAAAAAAACCTCGAACATTGAAATGATTCCGCTTGATAATGTATCACGGTTTGATTTCAGTAATTGAGAATGTCCAAGCTCCAAGTTACCCATTCCATAAACAAATCTCTTCTTCTTCTCTTACAAACAAGGATTAGGCTTAACCTGTTCCGACTCACATCTAGCCAATTATTCAAATAAACATTAAAAAATCCTATTTTTGCCACCGCTTGCGTGGTCTGCCAACATATAAACAAAATCTGATATATTTTTAATAAATTATCAATATATGGATCTCTAGATTTTCTCAATCAGATAAATATTTGTGGTTTGTCACTTTTGGTTGATTATGGTAATAATAAATGAATGAAGTTGAAGTTGAAGTTTTTGAAACGATGAATCGTTGATTTTTGAATTATAAACTCCAAAATCCAAACCTACTTTCATAAATCTCCCAAACACTCTCTTTGGTGAGAGTTAGTGGGGAGGATATTTTAATATTCTTTCCGAAGAATGGACATTGATATGTCCAAAGCTCCGCCAATTTATGTGGATGCATAACAATATAATCATTATCTATAGTTATTATATTACAAATTGCTTTTCATATCATATACAGTTCAATAACTATTTTCTTAGTCTATTATTATGTAAATTCATCTATAATTCTGCTGTATTGTAAGCTATTGTATATAGTGTATTAACCAGTATATATTATATTGTAATCTACATAAATTAAGTACTCAATCAATCAATCAAACCCACAAATACTGAGGCTGAGAAAAATCCCTCACCTAAATATTCAACCCTACAAGACCAACAACACAAGCTCCTTATTTTTCACGAACCTTTTTCTCCTTGGCAAACAAAGAAAATTTTCCCGTAGGTGAGATGTTGCAACCCACATGTCAATCTCCATTTTCGTGATGTGAGCTCTTAAATTTTCCACACATGACGTCAGCATGTGTGGGCGATGGTTCGGATGCTCCATATTTTATACATGTGCCACAATTTTTTTCTCCTCAACAACACCATACGAGATTTATCAGCACATGACACATGTATCTATATCTATATGTCTATGTATCTACTATATATTTATGTTTATCTATATATATGTGTATCCATATCTATATATCTATTATTATGTTCATCTATATGCGAAGATCCACATATATATTATCATGTACATATGTATCTTATACGGGAGGGGAAGTAACCAGAACGTGAGTTTCAAGCTAAAAAGCGAATCAACAACCAATACGTCATCAACACGCACACGAACATCGATATCTCGATGGTGGCATATCGATATGTTGTATCGATATTGAGTGCATATCGATAGTGCTCATCACTGTGACACACCATATGAATTCGTCACGTATCCAATGAACATGCATGGCAGATATAAAAATTGGAACTGTATTTTAGATAAGATTCCTTGCATAGAAACTGGGAATAGATTTTGTTGTAATATATTCATACTATGTGAGTTGATGTGAACCGGTACTATACGGAGAGTCGATTCTATAGAGATGGTATTGATTTTGAGTGGATTATTATGAGGTATGAAATGATTTTCATTAATTTTTTTCATATTTTCAATTCCAGAACCCACAAAAATATGATTGTTCAGAAAAGTATCAGAAGTTGAATGAAAAAGACTAAGAAATTGTCAAAAAACCACTGATTTATTGATAATTAGAAATTTTTATATCATTTCTAATTATCAATAAATCAGTGGTTTTTTGACAATTTCTTAGTCTTTTTCATTCAATATGAATAATTACCACAATATCAACTTCTCAACTACACAAAAAGGATCAGAAGGCCTAGCCCAGAACTGTTCCATTTCTGAATTTTCTTGGAGGTATCATAGATGTTGAGTGACGGAGGTTATGTTAGTCATAATTATTTTATTATATCATCTTATAGATCCATTTTGTTCATTATAATGAATTGAAAAACATACCAAGAGTTGCGAAATGATATAAAATTCGTCAGTCAGCTCACTCACCTGGAAAAGAGAAAAAACTTGGATTAATTTTAAAATATTGAAAATTTCAGATAAATTTTATTCACCAAACTTCCAAATAATATACTAATCATGACGATTCTCTAATATTTCAACAGACTCATACCTTGAATAAAAGATTTTCCTATACAATATTAGTATACATTATGTAGACTCCCACATTTTTGTATCGTTATCACTTTAAGGGAAAGATAAACATAAGTTGAAATGAGAAAATATATATGATCCTCTCAAATTAATTACATTGAAATTAACAGATACTGAAAATCCAAACTAGATTTCTACTAGATACTTCCATCGAATCAATCACATCTAATCGTGTCTGAAATTTATTTATACATATTATTAAGTGATATATGGGTAGGCCTAATTATTCTAGTAATTATTTGTAATTAATAAATCATAATTGTATGGAGAAATTTATCAATTCCATTCATAATTTATTTCAGCCAAGATCTATAAATACAGGTGATGACACTCGTGTTCCTTATGGAGCGGCCATTTTATGGGGTCTTTATGGTGCTACATTTGAAAATCCAATCCAATTCAATTTGCTCGTAACAAAATTATGCATTTTAAAAACAATATTCCAGTTCAGATAATATGTGAATTCAGGTTTTCAATATTAAATAATGAAATTTCAATAATAAATGCTTCAATTATTCGTTTATTTATTATTAAAAACTGTTCTTATTCTTGTAACTCAAGGATTATGATTCATAAGGCATTGGGACAAGACAGAAATATGCGAGGCAAACTGAATCCATGAAAATTGATTGCAAAGCAGGGTAGAGAATTTCTGGTTTGGTACCTGTTTTCCAAGGTACCTAGAATACCTAGAATGTACTCCAGGTACATACATGGCTGTTGTCCAAAAGAAAACATATCAGTTGTTGTAAGATTGTAGTAATGTTTGGCTTTGAAGCATCTATATTTAAAAATCTTTTCTGTGAAAATAATTAAGGATTGAAAATTTTCTGAAGTGAACAACTACAAGACTTTACCTATTTCGGACTATGTGTAACCTTATCTAAATTTGGGAGAGGAATAGCACAAGGTTACTTCATTTTTTCTCACCCTATCATTTTTATGATGTACTTATTGTATGAATCGATGAAGAATAAAATTAAAAGAATAAAGATGCCATAATTTACGAATCACAAATGGATTGAGAAAACATCAATTTTGACCAATTTCAACTCAAACAATCTACAAACAATCTCTGGGGAAAACAATCCTCAGATACAACATAATCATACGATACCATAATGTGTGAATCACAAATAAATTAAGAAAACATCAAAATGACCAAATTCCCATCCAAATAATCCACAATCTTTAGCTGTTAATTCTGTACTATACACCATATACAACCCACACCATATGGAAGAGCACTATCTTTATCACAAACATCCGTTTCCTGTGACACTGATAACAATTAGTGAGAAATTCCGCCAACTGTCAACAAAAATAGCCACTCTATAGTGATAATTCACTACAATCTGTCAGAACTAGTTGCACGGAAAGCATTGATGCTATCAATTCAAAACACTGACACTTCAAAGTTGATATCTGTGAGAGTGTGGATCACTATAATCTGTCAGCATGAGTAGAATGGAGCGTTTTAATGTTAGTAAATGGAGATTGATGACAGAAGAAAGTGATCTCACTCTTGTTATATTCATTACAAACTGTCAGCATAGTTTGAATAGGGTATTTTAATGTTATTAAAGGAGATTTCTGACAGTTTAAAGGGAATTACACTGTATAGTATCAGTCGACAGCAATTTATTAGGATGAATGGAGTTGGCCATGTCTAATTAGTTCGCAGAAACAATTACTGTACAGCTAATCAACAACATTATTTGATCGGCCAAATATTTGCAGTGTGATGTAATCATTCTGACACTACAGGAAATAAAATTGGTTGTAGAATCAGTCTCTGCTATGCTATCGCTATAAATATTTGGAGAGAAGTATAGTGAGATGATTCACTCTAAACTTTAGTTAAAACAAAAGAATAGTTGAATAAGTTTAACTTTAGTTGAAATTATCTATATACAGAGTGGATGAAAAGTCCGAGAACGGCTTAATATCTCATACACAAAGTTAATTTGACGGTGAATGTGATTGGGGATCCTAATCAAATTGAAGATTCTACTTTACTATGAGTTTAAAAATCTGGTTCGCCATCTTGGATCCGCCATATTGAATACAATTCTATTTTTTTAAATAGTAAGATGGTCATGCGATACATGATTTCGATACGGAATTTCAAGAAAAAATGAATGGCGAAAACCGTACATCGATATCTCAAACTGTTTAGAAGATATTCACATCATTAACCAATACCACTTATGTATTTCATTTCTGATTTGCATGGTATTGATTAATAATGTGAATATCTTCCAAACAGTTTGATTTGTTTGTTTGTTTATTCCCTATATACTCGAAAACTCCTTGACAGAACGACATGAAACTTTGTGAATATGTTCTGTGAATATTGGGGTTGGTTTCTGACCAGAAATTTTAATAGGGGGGCTAATAATAATTATTTATTTATCCATTTTACAGACCTATGTTTTCGAAATTTTCGGCTAAGCGGCCACCGAAGATCGAAAAGATGATCATGATTCAAGATCATATTGTGATAATATGATTTAGCATCTTAAGATACCAGCTGCAATAAACACGTCACCCTATGATAAATTGTGTACTGGTATTAAAACGGTAGTTTGGAGTTGAAGTGTAGTTGATTGGTACCAGCTGTAGATAATGGTTCCTTAGAAGACCTATATTAATAATTATCACTTCTCTATCATTGAGAAACTGGAAAATATTAGAAAAAAATATTCACCTCATGAAAGAGAGTTGTTCATATTGCATTCATTGATTACTGAAGAGTGACAGACTAAATAATTTTTTTTCAATTTAGCTCAGCTAAATTCATTCTAAAATGGAAGATGGAATTCTGTGTAATTCATCGTACATCGCATATTTCCTGGACCATCTATCGACAATCAAAAGCTATGAAAACATTGAATTCATCTTTGAAAAGCTGATTTAACCTATCTATTTTTTTCAATTAAACATTTTACTGATAGATATTACTACCAATTGATTGAGAATAATATGTTTTCGGAATAATAAATGCTGCATGACTAAGCACATAGGAAGTCCGTATTGAGTTGTAAATGAAAAAATTGATTGTCAGATAAATTTTTCATGATTCACCAAATAAAGTCGAGTGTGATATGAGATACATTGACTTTTTGTCGGTACGAAGTTCACCGGGTAAGCTAGTAGTTAGATAAAACTATGGTTAGTCTCACTTAAGGTGCGTACAGATATACGCGCCGCGAACATGAGCAATTCACTTTTAATCAGCTGATTATATCTGTATTTTTACAGAACGGTAAGATACAGATATAAAAAGCTTGGCATCAGCTGATTAAAAGTGAATTGCTCATGTTCGCGGCGCTTAAATCTGTACGCACCTCTAAAATAGCATAAAATAGGCTAAGAGGACTTGAACCAGTGACGTCATAAAGCTGCAATATCAGGCAACACTTGTATTCCAGAGACAGCTTATCGATTTCAGACAGCTGTATTTATAGAGGTCACCGTTATAGCTTATAGCCCAGTCTAGTACTGCAATACAATACGCTACATACACGCGGCAATGCTATTTCATGAGCACGGCTATCATGATCATAATAACATCAACATTATGATAGTTGTCGACATCTTGATGATCCACATCAACAACATCATGATGATTATCGTCAACATCCTCATTATCATCATCTACATTATCATCATCACCTTCATCATATCAATCTATATCAACTGTTTGTATCACAAAAAAGCTTGATGTTTCTCCAGCATAAGAAACAATGATCATCGTCATCATACACACTTCATGCATGTTTTGTAATCAACGAGAAGCCTCTAATATAAAATAAACAACCAATAACAATATATAAACCACTGAGAAATGAAATTTTGATAATAGAGGATTTAATCTCAAATAGAGCAGCGAAAAAACGTAAACAACAAAAGATCGCAGTTATAAAAAACCTAACCTCAAAACATTCTAATGGAATTAAGTTTGTTTGATACGCCATTTTATTGTCTTTCTTCTTCAGGGCTACGTTTAATATGAATAAAAATATAAATCTCAGAACCCGTTAAAATAATTTTGTCACAGAATAATTCAAAAGGTTACTCACATTTATATTTCAATGAAAGCCTCTTTATAAATGATGACACAACAATGTACGAATATGACGTCATGTGTATCTTGCATTTTTATGGACTAGCAAATGATGGCGGTCAGACAAACTTATGTTCTTCTGACCAAAAACTACACAACATTTTGAATAAATTGAAAAAAATATAGTGTATATGTGGACATTTAAGCCTCATGAGCTTTATATGTGTTGATATCTGCCATACGCGAAATAATAAGTAAATAGTCATACATAATCTCCGTTAGTGGTCAGCCTCAGACAGACACTGAGGCTCGGTTGCACAAAAGCCAGTTGAATTTTAACCGTGATTAATTCCAGGAGAACCAATCAAAGAAGGACTTTTAGAAAAGACGGCTTCTCTGATTGGTTCTAGTGGAATTAATCACGGTTAAAGTTTAAGCGGCTCTTGTGCAACCGGCACTAGGACTCTCCTACATTCCCCCTCTAATATACTACTTCCACTACCCATCCATCATTCATCCCCATCCCACCCACGATCCTCCCCCTACCGCTCATTCAATCCCAAATTACAAATCTAAAAGAAAACAAATAATACAAATCCAAAGAAAAGTCACTCCAGAGAAATTCATTCATATCTCCCATTCCTTCCTCACAACAGCTAACATAATATAACCTCTCACCACACTTTCCCGCTCTTTTCTCCCGCCAATTTTTCCCGCGCTTTTCCTACCAAGAAACCGCCGCCATTGAACAAAAAAGCGCGCGCTTTCTGAAGATGTTCGCAGTTTGATATTTTCACGCTGTGTGAAAAACTCTCTCCCTCACAGAAAGAATAAAAAAGAGACTTGAATAGAAAGGGAAATTTTCTCACCCTACAAAAAAAAATTGAATAAAGAGGGAAAATATAAAAAATGGAGAATAGAGAAAGAAAGAAACACAGTTACAAACGCTGCTCTCTAATTCAATTAAGTTGTTTATAGCGTGGCTCGCCGTGGCGGAGGAATATTGTTATTGTATGGAAAGCGCGCGGAATTGGCTTTGTAGGTTAGAATTTCTGTTCCATTTTCCTCCTTGTTGTGAAGTGGTGGCCTCTCCGTTCACGTGGAACGGTCAGCAAACCTCATAAATAACACAAATACTCCCCCATTCAGCTAATACTGACAGTCAAAAATTCCATGAGAGATCCACTGTCAACTGGCAGTGAACCTCCGTTAATAACGTCAACCCTTTTCATTCAACTATTGCTGACAGTTTAAAGTGAATTATCAGTTGAAGTTTGAAGTGAGATCCACTTTTAACTGGCAGTGAACCTCCATTAATAACATCACCACTATTCATTCAACTATTGCTGACAGTAATAAGTGAATTGACAGTTGAAGTTCCATGTGAGATCCACTTTTAACTGGTAGTGAGCCTTCATTAACAACATCAACGCTTGCCGTTCAAATATCGCTGACAGTTTAAAGTGATTTGTCAGTTGGAGTTTCTAGTGAAATCCACTTTCAATTGTCAGTGAACCCCCGTAAATAGCATCAACACTTCCCGTTCAATCACTACTGACAGATCATAGTGAATCTCATTCTATAGTAGCTTTTGAAAAGCGTTTCAAACGTTGTTTGGCGAATATCATTGGGGATTATTGTCTGTCGTGTATCTCCCTCCTGCTTTTCCAAGTTTTTCCTGGCTTCCTTTCTATTCTTACTTCTTTTTTTATTGGTTTCCTGGTCCTTTCACACAGTTTTTTCTGTCAGAATTATTACGTGGTTTTTTTATGAATCAGTATTGTGAGATCCATGCTATTCAGGATTGTGTAGATGATTCATTCATTGAAATGTTATTTTTTTACAACTGCGCATAAAGAAAGAATTTACACACTCAATTCTCCTCGTAAAACAGCTCATTTCTGAGGAGAATCTACTTTTTCGCTCGCTAAGCATCCGCGCATGCGCAGTAGATTCACTTTACGCTCCCAAATCATTCGCGCATGCGCAGAAGAGTTTCTTTACGCTCCCTAATCAGCTGATTGTAAGCAGCTCGCCAAAAAGTCAGTTCTTAACCTAAAAAGTCGGTAATTGTAACTCCGCCGATATAAGTAATTTGACAGGTTTGGGCAGTTGTAGAAAAAAAATTGTATGTAATTCGCGCGTAATGCTTCTTTAGCGCTCTTGCAAAATTATCACGCTCCGCTTTGCGTCGCGTGATAACTGTTTTGCGCGAGCGATTAAGTCGCGCATTACGCTCTTAATACATAAATAGCTACTCTGTGTTCATTTTTATCCACGTCGATATTGTGTATCCACGATAACAACAATAAAACTTATTGTAAACTTATAATAAAAATCACAATATTTGTAATTTATTTAATTCAATTTAGAAGTATTTTTTCAATTTAAAAATTAAAACTTTTCTCTGCTTTCAACTCGATAAGCTATTGATGATAGTAGCATATAGCTGTTTACATCAAATTATTTAGCATTGTCGATACAACAACCCAAACCGCCATTAGTCGTTTATACACCGATATCTCGCCGATACGTCAGGACAGGACAAAATTTACTCTGATGGACAATATTATAGGAGACTGTGGTTTATAACTGCGCGAGGTCTACTGTTCACAGAACTACTAGTTTTATAAAATTGAGATAGAAAGAAGTTTTTTATTTTGGACTGTAGTCTGTTTCTTCGTCCTTGAGTTGATTGTGAATGATAAATGGATAAATAAAAAAAAATAAAAATAAATAAATGAATAAATAAATAAATAAATAAATAAATAAATAAATAAATAAATAAATAAATAAATGAATAAATAAATAAATAAATAAATAAATAAATAAATAAATAAAATAAATAGATAAATAAATAAATTGTCATCACAGCAAAAGGCTTAGAACAAAAGTTTTTAGAGTTGGATTTCTGTATCTTCGATTTTTGCTTAATCCTCCTCCTCCACTACCTCCTTCATCTCCTACCCTCCTCCTCATACTCCATCACCCTCCTCCTCCTCCTCCACCACCTCCTCCACCTCTTCGGAAGACATGAATCAGTTCCAAGATTATCATTTCAACCGAAAGCGAAGCAATACTAACACACCCATCTCTCCCATATAACTCTACACCGAGTTTCACTTCAAATTGTCAGCATTTGGCTGAATGGCAAGCATTGAAGTTTTTCACAAGAAATACTGACAACACTAAGTCAATCTTTGTAGTAGTGAGCTTCACTATAGACTGGCAGCATTTGTTGAATTGGATCCAGTGATGTTATCTATACGAAATTCTGTCAGTTTAAATTGAAACCAACCAACCAACAAGAGCTTAGCTCCTGGACTTAAGCCAAACTTTCTCCCCACCTAATATCTACTGTGCCTGCAATTTATTGTAGTTTATTAACATTTTGCCGTAATATATATATTTCGGAAGAAATATGCTGCTGAATGGCTGAGATTTTCTCGGAGATTATTTTCTCCACGTAGTGCACGTTCCAAGAAAAATTGCTTGATAGGAGAGGAAGTCGATTTTGAGACGAAATTTATCAAAGCTGGTGCAAGAAAAATTGCTCGAAGTAGATTTTGAGGAGAAAATTTATCGAAGTCGGAGAATTTATTGTATGTAGAGACTGGGGATAGTTGGAACATGATACATTGTTTTATAGTTTTCTTAGGTAATGACAAAGTCGGTACATAGAAATATTTGAAATAGGACACATAGTTTTCGTAGACTATGCTGTCTGCACTCAGTTCATATAAATAATAGTTTTTGGAATTGTTTCATATTTTTGTAGGTAATCGCATAGCCAGTACATAGAAATATTTGAAACAGGATAAATCGTTTTATAGTTTTAGTGGACTATGCTGTAGTCAGTTCATATAAATAATAGTTTTTGGAATGGCTTTATATTTTTGGGGGTAATGCTATAGTCAGTAAAGAGTTTGTTAAAAAGTAAAATGATTGGTACGCGTAGAAGAGGAAGGCCCAGGAGGAGATGGCTGGAGGATGTGAGTGCCGATTTGCGTGTTTTGGGCATCAGAGGATGGGAGAATGTGACGGAGAGGAGAGACGATTGGAGGCGAATTGTGCAGGAGGCCAAGGTCCACATCGGACTGTAGCGCCAATGAAAGTGTAAGCTATAGCCAGTACACAGAAATATTTGAAACAGGTTACATAGTTACGATAGATACCGTAGACTACGGTGTAGTCAGTTCATATAAATAATAGTTTTTTGAATGGCTTCATATTTTTGTGGTTAATGCTATAGTCAGTACATAGAAATAGAAATGGAAATATTTGAAATAGGATACATAGCTCTCCTAGATTACAGCATAGTCGAACATATATAAAATCTACTTTGTGAAAATTATTAAAAACTGAAAGTTTTCATCTACAAGACTTTACCTATTTCGGACTATGTGTAACCTTATTAGTGCAGTCAATATAGAAAATAAAAAACTATTGGTGAAGATTGTCTTGAACGGTCACCTATCCATCACTAGTACGGAATCAAAGTGTCGTTCTCATAGGTTGAAGTTACAGTTAAGTACTAAACGAATACCAGATGATTCAACAGTAAAAAATCTGATCTTCATGTCACAATACAAGCCAAATAAGATAACATTTATTAATAAAATTTTCATTTCCAGTGAAGGGTAAATAATCCAGTTTTCCTCATTCGCAAACTACCTAATATGCCTAAATGTTTTTACTTTCCTTGCCCTATTACCATAGGTAAGGAAAGTATTGCTTTCCGAAAAAAATTAAGGTACCCCAATTTCTGAATTTCTATACGTTTCAAGGTCCCCTGAGTCCAAAAAACTGGTTTTTGGGTATTGGTCTGTATGTGTGTGTGTGTGTGTGTGTGTGTGTGTGTGTGTGTGTGTATAGGTGCGTACAGATTTACGCACCGCGAACATGAGCAATTCACATTTAGCCAAGCTTTTTATATCTGTATCTTACCGTTTCTGTAAGAATAAAGATATAATCAGCTGATTAAAAGTGAATTGCTCATGTTCGCAGCGCGTATATCTGTACGCACCTTTAGAGTGTATGTGCGTCTGAGTACACGATATCTCATCTCCCAATTAACGGAATGACTTGAAATAATTTCGAATAATAATTTTGGAACTTAAGGTCCTTACGATATAAGTATCCGACACGAACAATTTCGATCAAATGAAATTCAAGATGGCGGCTAAAATGGCGAAAATGTTGTCAAAAACAGGTTTTTTCACGAATTTCTCAAAAACGGCTCCAACGATTTTGATCAAATTCATACCTAATATAGTCATCGATAAGCTCTATCAACTGCCACAAGTCCCAAATCTGTAAAAATTTCAGGAGCTCCGCCCCATCAATGCAGATAGATTCCCAATTATCAGGCTTTAGATACAATTTAAACAACAAATTCTAAGTGGAAAAGATTGAGCATGAAAATCTCCACAATTAATGTTCAGTAACATTTCACCTAAAATTGAAAATGAGTTTTATAGTTTTCGTAGACTATGCTGTAGTCAGTTCATATAAATAATAGTTTTTGGACTGGTTCTATATTTTTGTAGGTAATGACATAGTCAGTACATGGATTATTTGAAATATACATAGTTTTATAGTTTTCGTGAACTATACTGTAGTCAGTTCATATAAATAATAGTTTTTGGACTGGTTCTATATTTTTGTAGGTAATGACATAGTCAGTACATGGATATATTTCAAATAGGATACATAGTTTTATAGTTTTCGTAGACTATGCTGTAGTCAGTTCATATAAATAATAGTTTTTGGACTGGTTCTATATTTTTGTAGGTAATGACATAGTCAATACATGGATATATTTCAAATAGGATACATAGTTTTATAGTTTTCGTAGACTATGCTGTAGTCAGTTCATATAAATAATAGTTTTTGGACTGGTTCTATATTTTTGTAGGTAATGACATAGTCAGTACATGGATATATTTCAAATAGGATACATAGTTTTATAGTTTTCGTAGACTATGCTGTAGTCAGTTCATATAAATAATAGTTTTTGGACTGGTTCTATATTTTTGTAGGTAATGACATAGTCAGTACATGGATATATTTCAAATAGGATACATAGTTTTATAGTTTTCGTGGACTATGCTGTAGTCAGTTCATATAAATAATAGTTTTTGGAATGGCTTTATATTTTTGTAGGTAATCGCATAGTCAGTTCATAGAAATATTTGAAATAGGATACATAGTTCTCCTAGATTACAGCGTAGTCGAACAACAGTTGTGCGTTGTGAGTGTGTGAATAGTGAGTTGTGTTTTTTCTGGCTCTAAATTTTGTAAAATAACTCAAAAATTTTCCAGTTAATAATGATTTGAGTGTGATATTTTTGTTTTTCATTTTGTTTTCAACCGTCAAAATTCAAAAATCTTAGTTTCAGTTGTTTTTAAGTGAAAATTTACTAAATTTTAGTAAAGTGAAATCATAACCCTATTTTGTAGTTTTAAGTGTTATATAAATTTGGGGAAAGAAATAGTACAAGGATTATCCTTAGTTTTTCTCTCCCAATCAGTGCTTCTTTGTAAAAATATAAATAAATTAAAAATTATATAAAATCTACTTTGTGAAAATAATAAAAACTGAACGTTTTGTGAAGTGAACATCTACAAGACTTTACCTATTTCGGACTATGTGTAACCTTATTAGTCCAGTCAATATAGAGAATAAAAACTATTAGTGAAGCTTGTCTTGAACGGTCACCTATCCATCACTAGTACGGAATCAGAGTGTCGTTCTCATAGGTTGAAGTTACAGTTAAGTACTAAACGAATACCAGATGACTCAACAGTAAAAATCTGGTGTGGCGCACTCACACAACTTTCTTTGCCGTTATGAAAATTGATCACCTGACGCTAGTGTACTCGCGCGTCTCAAGTCTACTATTCAAAGATATGAGACAGCTGGTTATAGGTCAATAACGCTGGAAACACACGAGGTCTGCTATCTCTTCGTAGTGAATGATTTATAGAACCAACAGTTGCCAACAATTTGCAATCACATTTTTAATCACATTTTCTCGAATTTCAAGCTTATTTTCAATTCTAGGTGAATATTTTACTGGATATTAATTGCAGAGATTTTCATGCTCAATCTTTTCCACTTGAAATTTTTTGTTCAAATTGTATCTGAAGCCTGATAATTGGGAATCTAAAATCAAACTTTGCGTAGATGGGGCAAAGCTCCTGGAATTTATACAGATATAGGAATTGTTGCAGTTGATAAAGCTTATCAATGACTATTCCAGGTATGAATTTGATCAATGTCATTGGAACCGTTTTCGAGAAAATCGCGAAAACCCCTGTTTTTGACAACATTTTCGCCATTTTAGCCGCCATCTTGGATTGCATTTAATCGAAATTGTTCGTGTCGGATCCTTATAGTGTAAGGACCTTACGTTCCAAATTTCAAGTCATTCTGTTAACTGGGAGATGAGATATCGTGTACACAGACGCACATACACTCATACACACACACTCACACACATACAGACCAATACCCAAAAACCACTTTTTCGGACTCAGGGGACCTTGAAACGTATAGAAATTCAGAAATTGGGGTACCTTAATTTTTTTCGGAAAGCAATACTTTCCTTACCATGGTAATAGGGCAAGGAAAGGAAAAACTGATCTTCAAGTCACAATACAAGCCAAATAAGATAACATTCATTAATAAAATTTTCATTTCCAGTGAAGGGTGAATAATCCAGTCTTCCTCATTCGCAGACTACATGCTAATATGCCTAAATGTTTTTATATTAAGAATAAATAATCAAGTTTTCCTCATCTGCAGATTACATTTGTCCGAAATCACGTTTCTCCAACGTTTGAAAACCGAGTATTTATTAAAATGTAACCGAAATTCCTCTCCATGACACCTGACAAGAAAGTAAAACCTTTAAATTTCTAAACAAACCTGGAAACACGGATAACATGACTTTTATTCACAAAAAACAGGACATGAGAAACCAATGTAGCGAGAAAAATATTCTGTCAAAAAGAAACAAACATGTGACCGCCATCACGAGGAAGGAGAAAGCTCATGACAAGCTCCTAATTATTTATGTCACAAACACTAATTAGATTAAAAAACTTCATTATTTCCTCGACAAACTTCGAAAAAATACTGAAAATTCAACATAATCTTCAACACGTTAATTAGTTTTCCTCTCTTGTTAGTATGAACTTGAAATTTTTGACAATGTGGGTCTATTATAAACCTGCTTGTCATCAATATAAAAAATCAACGGGGAAAACTCACCAATGAATGAAATCTGTTACCAACAGAGTGTGTCTGTCTATATACACTACTACACCTGAGAATTAATGAATGAATGGATCCAAAGCATAGGCTATTGTAGAAATCCAGAATCTCAGTTGAATTTGAAATAGCTTCATTCATAAATGAGTCAAAATTACATACTACGTTTTACCATAGAGGAAAAATAGCGTAAGTAGATATCCCATGGTATAGGGCGTTTATGTCGCAACTTCTACTGTTATCTCAAGCCGATAGTCCACGTATTCCTTTACTGTGAAGCTATGTGACGCTGGTAGTCTCTCACATTGTGCCGTTCATACACTCTCACCCCAACAAAACAGTAAAAATCTATAATAATCGTCATTAATCGGCTTGAGATAACAGTACAAGTTGCGACATCAACGCCCTATACCATGGGATATCTACTTACGCTATTTTTTTCTATGGTTTTACTACATTCAACTGTATTCAAATATTCGTATATTCAGGTTCAACTGAATCCACTTCTATTCACTATTCCAAATATTTTCTCCCAAACACCTTTACTGAATAATTATTTCTAATTGATACTCTACCATTTTCAAGATGAATTGTACTTCTCCTGATAATGGTTGAATAACAACAAATACCTCGTAACAGGAGTAAGAAAAGTATTTAGAATGTCAAAACATACACGTGTATAGCTTGCAGCAAATTGAAGATTGATTGAGTACTTCATTTATGTAGATTACAATATATACTGGCTTATACACTTATATACAATAGCTTACAATACAGCAAAATTATGGATGAATTTACAAAATATAAATAAAGAAAATAATTATTGAGCTGTAAATAATATGAAAAAAAAAAACAATTTGTAATAACTATAGATAAAATAGATAATATTGTTATGCATCTACATAAATTGGCGGAGCTTTGGACATATCAATGTCCATTCTTTGGAAAGAATATTCGAAGTATTCTTCCCACTTACTCTTTACCAAAAGGATAGAAAGAGAGAGAATGGTATGGTTGAATGGAGAATGCTTTATCAGTAAAGGAAGAAGATAGAGAAGAAGAAAAAGGAGAAGAAGGGGAGAAAATAGGGAAGAAAGCCGGCTCTCTGTTTTGACTTCTCTGAGGAATTCTCTTCTTTCCTGGCTTTCTTACCACAGAATCCTAGGGTTGTGTTCTTCGAATGGATGAGGAAACAGGGTAGTAGGTACGAGGAATGAAGGAAATGGGAATATAGAGCAGAGCAGGATTGAGAGAAGAAGGGATATTGACAGAGGAAGAAGAAAGCATAGTTGGTGATAGTATGCAATAAATTGATTCATCTACTAATATTTTTCAAATAAAACTGTAGCCTGCTCAATTCAACTATAAATTGAGTACTTTTCTATACTTGATAGTACCATAGAGAAACAATAGCATAAGTAGATATCCCATGGTATAGGGCGTTTATGTCACAACTTTTAATGTTATCTCAAGCCGATTACTGTTGATTATTGTCGAATTTTACTGTTTTGTTGGGGTGAGAGTGTATGAACGGCACAATATGAGAGACTACCAGTGTCACACAGCTTCACGGGAAAGAACTACGTGGACTATCAGCTTGAGATAACAGTAAGAGTTGCGACATAAACGCCCTATACCATGGGATATCCACTTATGCTATTGTTTCTCTATGATAGTACTCATGAACAATGATACAGAAAGTTACACAACGAATATTCAACGAGTGCAGAGCTGTTGAATAATGGTAGACATTACAGTACAAACTTAACCTATTTTTCGTATAAGTTATTAATTATCAAAATTTGGGAAGAGAATAGTTTTGGGTCATGCCTGTTGTTCTTACTCGATCATATTTATATGATTTGTAATTGTATCCACAGAAAATGAATAATATTACCTTAGGAAAACCATAGTCCACATAATTGGTTCATGGAATAATTGTTCTTCTATGGGAGTACACTGTCATAAGCAGTCAGTACAATGAAATATTTAAGAAATTTACCATGAAAATGGAAACGCTTTTGTTTATGTTGTTTTGGAGTAAAAATTGGACTCATAATTTTGTAAAAGATATATTATACACCGTGAACCTTGTTCTGAGGAATTTCTTCTACCGAATTTTGGGAGAGAGACAGTTTTCGTCTCAGTCTATTGTGGTACTCTCCCGATCATATTTTATAAATTTATTTGTGGCTCTGTTAAAAATAAATACAGTAATATTTCTAATTAATTCATCAATTCAAGCCATCTAAATTCAAAATTTATAGTTTTCATTTTTGTTTTGGACTGAAATTTTATCAAAATTGTACACGTGAAATTCTAACCTTATTTCACCTACAAATTTGGAAGAAAAATAGCACAAGGACTATCTTATTATTTTATCTTTCAATGTTATTACATTAGTGTCATTTAAATTGTAAATGAATAAATAAATAAGTTCATACATTAAAAAAAAAAAAAATACTTAAGTTCCTTACCATCAATTCATGACTTGGTTATGGAGGATAAGGTAGGCTTCTATTTCTTACCTGCAACAGAGAATTGAGAAACAAATTAATAATTCCATAGTCACAAAGTATTGAACAGTTCATATTCAAATCATAAATGACCTCACAGCTAGCGCACGAGTTTCCAAATTAGGTAGCAAAGATTCAAATCTCGAGATTGATACAATCAAAGCCTTCGTGGGTTGACACGAAGATAACAAATTTCTAAATTGAGTGAAAAATATCTAAATCTCGAACCCAATATGATCAAAGCCTTTGTAGGGTGAGAAAAACGTGGGATACGGAGTGGGTAAATAGGTAAAAAAGTGAATGAAAAAATTGGTAACAAAGATTCAAATCTCAGGATTGGATTAATAAAAGCCTTCCTAGGGCAATAAAAAAGTCGCACAATCCTGAACTAAAAACTGAAAATCTGGTTTGCGTGACTCCATGATCAACCTACATGAACTCAAGCTATCATCTGAGATCACCAACACAGAGCATAGAGCAGTAGCACTATGGAGAGACCTGGGTGATATTCGACGTTAGTTAGATCTCCCTCTGAAACTCTCCAAAATCTCAACCAAAACCTCCGTGGGACTCGCTCCTTCAAACTATCCGCAGTCTTCATCGGTAATACCAATACTCCCTCATTTAACCAATACTGACAGTTGAAAGTGCATTGAATTACATTTCGACTGATAGTTTTCGAGTTTTTGACGTTTTTAAAAAATATCGAAAAATCGAAATATCTCGAAAACTAAGGTCGATATAAGAAAATTTTACTGGTCATTTTTTGTTGCAAATTCAATGTAGAATCCATGGTCTTCAGCTGTTACATGCTTCGTAGGACACTGTATATAGAATAGAGAATGAAACAGTGAAGAAAGTATAGGGGAATAAGAAAGACAACATAATTTCAAGAAACTACATAATTTTCGAGGATGTAGATGAGGGAAATGCTGATTTTCAAGTGATAATACCACTGAGAGCAAAAGATGATGAAAATTTTTGAAATAAATGAGACTGAATATTTACAGAATTTTATTTGAGATAAGAAAATATAAAGATTGGGAGAGATATGAGAATAGAGGGGAAAAAAGATAGAGAGAGAAGGAGAGTTCGATGAATCCAGTGGCGAGATGATAAAGAGAACGTGAACAATGGAAGTAATGAAGCGATATATGTTTGAATGGGAGTGACAAAGAGGTGGTGTGTGCTAGAAAGAATAAATAAATAATGCGGGTTTATGCAAACCTTTTGTCGGAACGAAAAGGGGGTGGGGAAGGTGATATGAAAGCCACCCCCACCTTTAAGGTAGAAGAGGGGAAGAGTTGAAATGAGCTGGTAGGTACACAAATATTTCACCCTTCCATACAGGCTCGGCCCTCATAAAGCTTTTGTATTATATTATCAATATCAACAGAATGAGTGCATAATGTCAGAGGAATGAATATATTATTAGTATTCACAGACTATGGCATTATTGGGGTTATTGATTTCATTTCTGAATCATTCCAATCATAATTATAAAGCTGTCCGAGTCAATATTATCTTGTTTTGTCTCTTTTTCTCTTTATCTTCCCTTATCTCCTCTTTCCTCCGCCAAGCTCCGCCAATTTATGTAGATGCATAACAATATTATCTATAGTTATCACAAATTGCTTTTTTCATATCATATACAGTTTAATAATTATTTTCTTAGTCTATATTATGTAAAATTATGTATAATTTTGCTGTATTTTAAGCTATTGTATATAAGTGTATAAGTCAGTATATATTGTCATCTACATGAATAAAGTACTCAATCAGTCAATCAATCCTCCAGCTATTTATCATCATTCTCTCACCCTCTCTTGTTCTCTCTCTTCCCCTCTTTCTCTTCCATAACTCCTCTTTTCACCAGCTATTTATCATCATTCTGTTTCCATCTCTTCTTCTACCTCATTTCCTCTTTCTCTCCTCTTACCTACTCTTTCCTCCAGCTTCTCATCATCGTTCTGTCCCCCTCTCTTTTCTCCTTTTTCCCTGTTTCTCTTCTCTATCTTCTCTTTCCTCTAGCCATTTATCATAATTCTGTCTCCCTCTCTTATTCACTATCATCCCCTCTTTCTCTTCCCTTACCTCCTCTTTCCTCCAGCTATCCATTATCATTCTGTCTCCCTCTCTTGTTCTCTCTCTTCCCCTCTTTCTCATCCCTCATCTCCTCTCTCCTCCAGCTATTTATCATAATTCGTTCTCTCATTCAATTCCACTATCATCACCTAAAGGTCCTAAACAATACAATAGTTATTCAAGTCAATGATGTATCCCTCTATTCTCTCTTTCCCTGTTCTTCTCATCATCTTCTCCTCCCTATCATCCATCCTCCCTCTCTTTCTATCCCAATTCTTCTCCCACTCAGCTCAACAAAACCCGATGTTTCATGTAAACAAAATACGCCTCCACAATCCTTTTGAACTCGGCGATTATTTGCAGTTAATGAATAACATTGTTGATTGAATTATGAATATTGATTGGTCTAATTTAATTATTTGGTTTTTCCTGAATAGAGAGAGAGAGAGAGAGAGAGAGAGTGATTGGATGGAATTTTTGTCGTCTGCTCTTTTCATATTGCTCAACAACATACTTTGTGAAAATAATTGAGAACTAGATATTTTATGTGAAGTGAACAACTTCAAGACTTAGGGCCGGTTTCCGAGCTCGGGATTCAGCTAAGTCCTAGACTTTAAACAGCTGAAGTCAGAAAATTATCTTTCTAAAACGGGACCTAGTCGCAGCTTTTATAACAGTAGTAGTAGTTTTCATTTTCTCATTTCTATAATTGGAAACGTTTTTCCTTGACAAAATTGGACATTCCTAAATAATTCAAAATAGCTGAAACTTTACATTATTTTCTCTTAATTTTATTTTGTGTTCAATTCCCTAGTTTTTCGAAATTTAATTCAAACGTGACTATGACTATGACTGCGACTACGCCCCGTTTTGGAAAACCAATTTTCTGACTTCAGCTGTTTAAAGTCTAGGATTTAGCTAAATCCCGAACTCGGAAACCGGCCCTAAATCTATTTTGGACTATGTGTAACCTTATCTGAATTAGGGAGAGGAATAGCACAAGGTTACCTTATTTTTCTCTCCCTATCATTTTTGATTATCCACTTATTGTATGAATCAATAAAGGATAAAATTAGATTTATTGAATAGTAACATGGATCCAAGACAGCTTCACTCCAAGGAGATACTATGCAGATTACACAAGAACCCAACAACATTTCAAACCAGAAACCACAACCACAACACCAGATACAGGAATCTTCTCATCACCAGTGTTGCAAGGAAGGCACTATACCAGAGACATTTCAATCATTTAGCACCAAAATTATATAATCTACTTCCTGCAATTTTTAAACAGATTAATCATCCCAGAAAGTTCAAAACAATAGTACACAATTGGTTGATGAGCAAAGGTAGACAGAACATAGAAAACATTATTTCAAATAACAACTAACCACCTAATGACTTACTAAAGACTAATTAATAATACGCACAAAAAAACTAACAAAACCTACTCTAGAACATGGTACGCCATAGTGGAGTAGGTGAATTTCCACACAGAAAAAACTAAACAAGTAGAGGACACATTATAAGAATTTTTTGTAACTAACTATTGTATGTAATATTGTAATTTATCTAATATTTTGTGTAATTGATGTTGTAGTTTAGTGCCTTTGTAGGTATAGTGCCTTCCTTGCAACACTGGTGATGAGAAGATTCCTGTATCTGGTGTTGTGGTTGTGGTTTCTGGTTTGAAATGTTGTTGGGTTCTTGTGTAATCTGCATAGTATCTCCTTGGAGTAAAGCTGTCTTGGATCCATCACGTCAAACTCATGTAATATAAACATTTGAACATTGAGAGAAATGCCAAACCGTCGACTTGAATCTTAGACCTCACTTCGTTCGGTCAATTATATCTGTATTTGTACAGAAGAAGTAAGATACAGATATAATAACCACATCATCAGCTGATGGAAAGTAGAAAGCGTGTTTCCATGGCGCATGAGTCTTTGGGCACCTCTATGATTTATGGAATCCTGTTCTCGTGGATTCAAATACTCAACGCTTTAAAAATCTTTTCTCAGAGCACTTTATCCATGTCGTCCGCTCCACAATGACACAAAATCTCATCAGAAACGTTTTGTCGGGCTTTTAATCGGGCGAATATCAGCTGGAAAGTGAGGCGATTATTCAATTTGACGAAGAATGGCCGAGCTAAAAGCTTCTGTCGGCTCCGATAGCTGACAGCCGACTTGCTTCTCAGCTGAGATGTGCAAAAGCACACTCACTCTCTTGAGGCTGAGAGTGGCAGCTGATAGAAAAAAGAGGAGAAAGAGTAAGAGGTCGAGGAAGAGGAGAAATAGTGAGTGAAAAGAAGAAGGTTTGAGGAAGGAAAGGAGTGAGTCTGTGAGGAGCATGTTTATGAGGAAGGGTTGGAGGACGAGAAGAAGGAGGAGGGTGAGAAAGAGGGATAGCAAGTGAGGCACAAAAATAGTGAATAGAGAGAGAAGTTGTAGGAGTAGTAAGTGATGAGAGAGGTGTTGGAGGAAGGAAAAGTGTGAAGTATGTTTATAAGGAGTTGGAGGACAAGGAGCGGAAAGACAAGGAGAAAGTCGAAGAGATGTGATAGAGAAAAAATCATATGAGATATCATTCTAAACTTTATTTTTCAACAGGATGGGACGTATGATAGAGGAGAAAAAGAAAATATCTTCAATGAAAAACCTGAATTTTGTTGCAGGTGAGAAAGAAAGGGAAACAGAGGAGAGAAAGAAGCAGGAAGATTCAGAAGGAGAGAATCATGGAGGAAGAGAGGTGAAATAGAAATATATGTGATAGAAGAAAAGTATCAAGAGGGAAAATAATGGAAGGAGATGAATTTGAAGAACAGTAATTCTGAGAATGAGAGAGTGATGAGAAGCAAGAGAGTTCAATTTATAGAGACGTATGAGAGAGAAATAGAAGGACGAACTGAGGAAAACTATAAGGAGATAAAGTGGAATGGAGATGATGATAGACACAATCATGTAGAATACGAGAAAACTTGAAGTTGGAAAGGATAGGAAGAATTGGGAGAAAGCGATTGAATAGCTAAGGTGAAGCAAGAAGACAGGTGGGAAGAGAATAATTGTGCAAAAATTAAAATGAGAAAAATATGCAGAATAGAGAAAAGAATAAAGTAACACAGATTTAGCATAATTGCAAGTGATTTCATGAAATAATTGGAGGAGATAGAAACAAAAGATAATATCAAAATGGAGAAGTAATACTCCAAAAAACGAGAGAAGAAAAAGAAAGACGAACAAGAAAAAAGGAAAAAAAGAAGAAGAAGAGGGAGAAGAAACAGTATGTAGAAGAAAGACACAAACCCTGAAAAGCCACTTGGAGAATGTCAGTCAGGCAGTCAACCAGTCAACCGTTAAGAAAGCTCTTTCTGCTCGCACAAATAAAACTATTCTGTTTTCTCTCAACAGTTTAGTTCCAGGGGATTTATATTCCTCGGCTCTGAAGTCTAAAAACGAGACTAGGATGCAAAATGCAAGGCAAAATGTACGCTCCACATCTTTGGTTCAAGAGTTGACAGGTTGTTTGTAGGATTCTTGAAGTATTTCAATGATAGAAGTTGAGATTTTGTAAATAAAACTTCAATGCAATGTTGTATCTTTGCAGATTATGGTGAGAAATTATAATAATATGAGTTATGAGTATAATTATGAGTTATGAGTATGATTATGAGTTATGAAGTCTTCAATATTTCTCCATGTCATCAATTACTAATATCAAATCATATATATTCATCTATTTGTAGAAGACACATTATAAGTAATATTATGAAACTAACCATTGTATGTAGCCTAATTGTAAACTATCTAATTACATGAAAGTATTCATACTGTCTTCACTTTGTTTGTGAAAATAATTTTGAGGTTTTAGAAAACTACACTGTTTACTTGATAATAATAAAAATAATTATAATTATGATAATAAACAGAAATTGTTTACTTGATAAATAAGAAAACAAAAAAAAAACATTTAAATTAAATTTCATATCTTTTCAACAGTAGTTTTTTATAAAGAGCTGATTGAGTTCGTGCCTAATGAAACGCATAATAAATGGTCTCGTCCTAATACTCAACAAAGTTAGGATGACAATTTTAGAAAAAAAATGAAAAAAATCACCCAAAGAAGTCCAAGGTTTCTGTCCATAAAAGCACCATATTCTATCCACTCACAGCACTTATATTCTCACTTACTTTCCAACATGAAATGCTAGCAAATAGTGAAGGTATGAAGTGCTTTCGAGGTAGCTGCTACCCCACTAGGTTAATACAACATGGCTTACTTCAAAGGGTTTTCCACCCTTCTCTAACAGGGATAGAGACCCTTCAACCCCCCTCACCAATCACTAGTCTCGACTCTTATGCGCGAGTTAAAATTTAATAGTTCACTACTCACCCTTCCTCTCAAATACACTCACAAAGAATGAGACAGAGAGAGTAAGAGAGAGAGAGAGAGAGAGAGAGAGAGAGAGAGAGAGAGAGAGAGATAGAGCGACAGAGAAAGAGAGAGGAAGACAGAGAGAGAGTGTGAGAAGGGAGAGGGTGAGTGAGAGAAGGGAGAGATAGAGCGAGAGTGAGAGAGAGCAAGGAATAGATAGTGAGAGACGGGAGATTGATTGATTGATTGAGTACTTTATGTATGTAGATTACAATATAATACTGGCTTATACACTTATATACAATAGCTCACAATACAGCAAAATTATAGATGAATTTACATAAAATAGACTAAGAAAATAATTATTGAACTGTATATGATATGGAAAAAGCAATCTGTAATAACTGTAGATAATTATATTGTTATGCATCTACATAAATTGGAGAGAGAGAGAGTGAGAGAAGAGAAAGAGAAAGATAGACAGAGCTGGGAGAGAGAACAGGGATATGCAGAGTTAAAGAGACAGAAGGGAAGAAAGATGAAAAAAGAAAGAGAGAGTGCCAGATGAAGAGGGACAGAGAATCAATTTACTCTAACTTTTCACTCAAATTCGACTATTTCCAATTCATTTTTCCCATGAAGCTACAGTTCTTGAGGAAAGGTGAGTGAGAAGAAGGAGGAGACAAAGTACGATAAGGAGATGGAGAAGAACAAAGAAAAAAGCAGTAGAACAGGAAGAAGGGAAAGAAGAAAAATGAGAAGAAGGGAAGGAAGAAGTGGAAGTATGATTAGATGAACAAAGAGGAGGAGGAGAAGAAGAGTGTGAGGAAACGAGTAAGAAAGAGAGAAGAGACTGAGAGAAAGAGAGAAGGGAAAAGAGAAATATTATGGCGAGAGTGTGAGAGTGGGAGAAAAGTGAGAGAGTGAGAATGTGAGAGGAAGAGAGGGGCTGAGAGGTTGAGAGAGAAAAAGAAAGAGGAATACAGAGTAAGTGTTAAGATTGTTGAGGAATAAAGAGTAGAACAAAGTTAGGTTTTGTGAACAGAGAAAGAAAATATAGAATAAAGGAATCAGAAGAGACAGAGAAATGGATCGAAAGAGAGAGAGAGAGAAAAAAAAGAGAGAAAGAGAAAGAGTGAGTGAGTGATAAAGAGGACGAGTCAGTGAGAGTTCAACAAATGAGTGAGGGAACAAAGAGTATAACAGAGGTAGAGAATCTAGTGAGGAAAGACAGTTTGAGAAGAGAGAGGAAGAGAGGGTGTAAGAGAGAATGGAATTTTGTGAGAAATAATAAAACTTGAACAGAGAGAGAGTGAGAGAGAGATTGGAGAGAGAGGAAGACAGATTGATTGATTGATTGATTGACTGCCTTTATTAAAACAGAGAGAGAGAGAGTGAGAGAGGAAAAATAGAGAAATAGAGAGAGAGAGAGTGTGAGAAAATGTGACCGAGAGTGAGAGAGAGAGTTCAACAACCTATTAGTGCATGCCTGTATGAGTGATTGGCCTCTTTTATGTGCCGTTTACTCTAGAGTTAAAAGGGGAATATCGCTTGTACTCGAAGTTTGAAGCTCTAGTATGGAAACCGAACTAATTGGTTTTCAAAATGCTGGATCGCCATTCGTTTTGCAGTGCACGGTTTTAGTTTTCGGTCAACTGATTGCAAAGTATGGCTTTATAGTTGTTTGATCAAAGTCAATTCGTATAGTAAAGGGTTGAAGTAGTTCAACTGTAATCAACATGTGTGGATAAACATCACTAATTAGGTTACATAGTTGTTTTTTGAAACGTTTTCAATTGACGGACCTTGAATAAAATCAAATTAACAAGAACATAATGTAGTGGATATGTTCTTAAAATGTATGAATTTAGGGCTACATTCGTTCATTTATAAAATAGAATTATACTACTATAATTGAAAATCTATAATACAAAATCTATATCCTAGGGTGACATTGAATAATGAAATTATAGCAACAAAAGAGAGTAAAAAGTTTTTGGGATTATTAGTGGACTGTAATCTCATATGGGATAGTCATGTTTGCCATGTTATGAAAAAGATTTTCACAGGTCTTTATGCTCTAAGGCAGATGTCCAATGTTTGTAGTGTCCGAACATTGAAGTCGGTATACCATGCTGTAATTTATTCACATTTGGCGTATGGACTTTGTATCTATGGCAGTACAACCAAAAAGAATTTGGACAAGATACTCAGACAGCAAAAGAGAGCTAACAGAATAATCCTTAAGCTTGAAAGATGTGATTCAGTACGATTGTTTTTCTCGCAGCTTGGGATTATGACAGTGTATGGGCAGTATATATATGATGTCATCATGTTTTTTAGAAAGACTAATACAGAAATGAGAAACCGGACTCACAGCTACTTTACCCGTTATGGCAGAATTGTTGAATGACATAGATTATACCTATTCGAGAGGAAAACCGTTTTTAGGGGAAGGTCATTTTTTTCAAAATTGCCAAACGATTTGAAAATTTTAGAAGGTTTGGTATTGAGTTAAAGGAATATTTGGTAAGATTATCCCTGTACTCGTTACAGGAGTTTTTATAATATTTTATGTGTATGACATTCATTTGTAATTAGTATTTAGGCTATATTCCTTAGTATTCTGTGACACTATTCATATGTATTTTTTACATGTTTACGAAAAAAGATTTTTTCAATTCAATCAATTCAATTTTCAATTCAAGTACCCTTTGAAATTAATGAAATAATAGATTAAGAATACAAATTACATCACAATCGGCAGGCTACTGACAAACTAGGTCACTATAACTAGTTGTTATAATTTGTATTCGTAATCTATTATTTTATTAATTTCAAAGGGTGCTATAAATGTATTTTATGAATAAGTAGTGGATAATATGATATTCTAGATACGAAACTGAATGGATCAAACTTTGATTACATGGTCACTGTTCGAAATAGTTGTTAGAAATGTGATTTTGAATTCATCGAACGGAATTCAATTGAAATAGAGTGAGGATCAAGCTGCATTTACACCAAAGTTATTAACAAAATGTTAGTAACTTAATCCTTATAGATTCTCTTATATTGAACATAACTTATCATATACATGATGCACATATGTGTTTGTCAAGCTCCGTTCAATCTGATAGAATCTATGAGGACGGAGAAATAAACATTTTGGTATCAACTTTGGTGTAAACGCAGCTTTACACTTGAAAGATGTCAAGTACAAACTTCAAGTCTACATATTTTACTTTCCTTGCCCTATTACCATAGGTGAGGAAAGTATTGCTTTCCGAAAAAAATTAAAGCTGCGTACACATACTCGTGCTTCCAACCCGCACCGAGCACGCTCCTCCCTCGTACCGCCCACGTACCACCATCGCACAGCAATCGCTCCGCCTCCGCTCACTACTCGCACCGATCATGAACGTTACGGAAGATGGTAGATCTTCTCGCGTTCCCCGGTCGAACCATTGTTGCTCGCCGGTCGATCATCAATCGCTCTGCTGGAGTGACGTTCGGTCTTGGAGCGGAACGAAAGTCTGTACGCACCTTAAGGTACCCCAATTTCGAAATTTCTATACGTTTGAAGGTCCCCTGAGTCCAAAAAACTGGTTTTTAGGTATTGGTCTGTATGTGTGTGTGTGTATGAGTGTATGTGCGTCTGTGTACACGATATCTCATCTCCCAATGAGAATGACTTGAAATTTGGAACGTAGGGTCCTTACAATACAAGGATCCGACACGAACAATTTCGATCAAATGCGATTCAAGATGGCGGCTAAAATGGCGAAAATGTTGTCGAAAACAGGGTTTTTCGCGATTTTCTCGAAAACGGCTCCAACGATTTTGATCAAAGTTATAACTGAAATAGTCATCGATGAGCTCTATCAACTGCCACAAGTCTCATATCTGTAAAAATTTCAGGAGCTCCGCCCCATCTATGCAAAGTTTGATTTTAGATTCCCAATTATCAGGCTTCAGATAAAATTCAAACAAAAACTTTTGAGTGGAGAAGATTGAGCATGAGAATCTCTACAATTAATGTTCAGTAACATTTTCACCTAAAATTGAAAATAAGCTCGAAATTCGAGAAAATGTGATTATCCAATTGCAAACTGTTGGCAAATGTTGATTCTATTAAATGATTCACTATGAAGAGATAGCACACCTCGTGTGTCTCCAGCGTTATTGCCCTGTCACCAACTGGTTCAAATCTTTAAAAAGTAGACTTTAGATGCGCGGGAACACTAGCGTCAGGTGATGAATTTTCATAACGGCAAGGAAAGTTGTGTGAGTGCGCCACACCAGATTTTTTTGTACTGTTCAAGCCATCCGTTCTCATACCCTCCTCACTCCTCATTTTTCTCCCTCTTCTATTTGCTTTTCCTCTCATTCTATCATTCACATTAATTCCAAACATTTGATACATCAAACGTGAATTCGTAGAACTCAACGAAGTAACATAACACTCATTTGCTAGTGAAAACTGAACGATAGCACAAATTGTCTCGCACATCGAATTCATCTCCTCTTGCATACGTTTACCTTCTCTTCCTCCTCCTCCTCCTCCTCCTCCTGCTCCTCCTCCTATTCTTCACTCCTCCTCCACTGGTCCTTCTTCTCCTCCTCTTCTTCACCGCCTAATCCTCCACCACTTCCATATCGCACTCACCAACCCTTTCTCAATCTATCCAACTCGCTCTCTCTCTCATCTGCAATAATATCGGCTTTCATAGGAAGACTAGTTTATCACTCATTAGTGATGCGCATACACACACACACACACCACACACACACACACAGCGAGCCTTAATTTAACCAATTACGAATATTCATTGTTGTCTTCCTCAATTTATCATTCGAATTTCTGTTGATTAAATAGGACGTTGCCGCTTCTCCTCCTCCTCCTCCCTCTCTCTCCTCCTCCATCACCTCTTCCTCCTCCTTCTCCTCCTTCTCACTCATCAACTCCTCCTCCTCCTCCTCCACCACCTCCTCATCAATCTCCTTCCACACCTATCCCACAATTCTATCATTCTTCTCATCCTCCTCCTCTTCATTCTCCTTCATCTCCTCCTCTTCCTCCTTCTCCTCCGCCTCTCACTCCTCTCATCCTACTCCTCCGATTCCTCACCCATCCGTTTCCTGAGGCATTGTTACCTCATTGAATAGCATTTAGGCAGCTGATGAGACAGTAATTATAATTGTGAGTTGGAAGCAGTCTTGTTGTCGAACTGGGGTGCAATTGTTAGTCACTAACTTCTAATGAGTGTTTTACTCACTCTCACACTCTCTCTCTCTCTCATTTCTGCTGTTCCCTCCTGCTCAATCTCTCTCTCTCTCTGTTTTCCTCTTGCTTCATCTCTATCTCTTCTTCATTCCTCTCAGGCACTCGATAACTCTCGTACCCAAAATTCCTCTCCAAATCTCTCTTCATCAGCTGTGCATTTGCTAATTTCAAATCTATTTCCATCGCACTTTTTACCTCAATATCTCACCTCAATTTTTTCTGGAAAGCGGCTCCAACGATTTTGATCGAATGTATACATAAAATAGTCATTGATGAGCTCTATCAACTGTCACAAGTCCCATATCTGTAAAATTTTAGGAGCTTCGCCCCATCTATGCAAAATTTGATTTTAGATTCTCAATTATCAGGCTTCAGATACAATTTGAACAAAAAATTTCAAGTGGAAAGGATTGAGCATGGAAATCTCTACAATAATTGTTCAGTAACATTTTCACCTAGAATTGGAAATTAGCTCGAAATTCGAGAAAATGTGATTATTCAATTGCAAACTGTTGGCAACTGTTGATTCTATCAAATCATCCACTATGAAGAGATAGCAGACCTCATGTGTCTCCAGCATTATAGTCCTGTCACCAGCTGCCTCAGCTCTTAGAATAGTAGACTTGAGATGCGCATGAACACTAGCGTCAGGTGATCAATTTTCATAATGGTAAGGAAAATTGTGTGAGTGCGCTACACCAGATTTTTTATTCTGTTTCTCACTGAACAATAATAATAATTTTCTCCGAGCCATTAGATAATGATTATTTTTTTCTTCTTTTTCAATAATTTCTCTCTCAATCTGTCACCACCTCTTAATATATTCCATCAATTTCTAGAAGGTCAAAATTTCATCCTCAGTGTATTTTTCAATTCTCGATAACTTCATTTCACTCTAAATTTTTCCTAAATCCATCAACTTGCACCGTTCACTTCAAATCTGGTTCTCCTTCATCGGCCTTCTTTAACATATTTTTTCTCACTCTTGCCAGCTACCACTCACATAATAATATAATATCATTCTATTCTGAATGTCGTGTCGGCGAGATATCGGTGTATAAACGACTAATGGCTGTTTGAGTTGATGTATCGACAATGCTAATAATTTGATGTAAACAGCTATATGCTACTATCATCAAAAGCTTATCGAGTTGAAAGCAGAGAAAAGTCGGGAAAATATACTATGCTACCTTAAGTTATCGATTGCATTCCTCACTGCATGCAATTAATAGTCCACACAATAGCTGTGTTTTCAATAAGTTAAATTGAGATATTGAATTGCATGCGTCATTGCATGCAATTTATAATCCACTCGACAGCTGATTTATGATGAATAGTTCTATAGTCTGATTTTTACTCTTATATTGGCGTATGAAGGAGGCTCCTTTTCCTTTTATATTATCCTTGAAATGCAAAATTTTCAAAAACCTTGTATATACGTCGACGCCAAATTAAAAAAGGAACATACCTGTCAAATTTCAAGAAAATCTATTGCTGTGTTTCGCCGTAAATGCGGAACATGAATATAAACATAAATAAAGAGAAATGCAAAACCGTGGACTTGAATCTTAGACCTAACTTTGCTCGGTCAATAATGATAATTTATTATAATAAGTATTATATTTTCTTCACTCACATCTTATTGAAAAGTACCAGTTTATAGCCATACCATAGATAAGTATACAACTGTAAGTACTAAAGTGAACCACATAGGACAGGATCACATTTCACATTTTTTTGAACTAATATCATATATCAAATAGCTTCATATCTACATATGAGCACAGCGACGCATATGATATGGAAATGAAGGATCCAAATTCGTCTGGATTTCAGTTCATTCTGCTACATTAAGGTGCGTACAGATATACGCGCCGCGAACATGAGCAATTCACTTTTCATCAGCTGACTATATCTGTATTTTTACAGAAACGGTAAGATACAGATATAAAAAGCTTGGCATCAGCTGATTAAAAGTGAATTGCTCATGTTCGTGGCGCGTAAATCAGTACGCACCTTTAGATGAATAATATCGGGGACCGAGCTTCGCTCTGGAGTACAAAAGCATAAATATTTATTAGGAAAGAAGAATATATAATAACATTCATAAAATTCATACAGAAATGTTCTATCCAATCACAGTAAATTGAGATTAATTCCCAGAGGAATGCAACAATTTCCCTCACAAAGGCCCGGTTGCACAAAAGCCGGTTAAATTTCAATTAATTTCACGTGAACCAAATCAGAGAAAACCATTTCAAAAAGATGAATCTTCTAAAATTAATATCATGATTGAAAATAACCCGGCTTTTTGCAACCGGCATTAAGTACCTGATTGAATGATTACAAAAGTTCAACAGATGAGTCGTAATTTTGACGCAGTCCCACACACATGAACTCGCTCACTCACTTCCATCACCAACAGACGACAAAATAATTATTATCAGCTGTTTTTCCAAGGATGAATAATAATTATCCTTTTAATGTCCTTCAGCGAGTATTCCCAGGGATGAGACCTAGTGCAATGGAATCTTTATATTATAAACCTACTATGTTCTGAATTTCGTGAGAATCCTTAGAGCCGTTTTCGAGATCCGGTGAAATACAATCATATAAACATCCAAACACCTAAACATCTAAACATATTATGGACAGAAGTTGCTCGTTTAATAGTATAGGATAACCTGGAACGGTCTTTTCAATAATGTTTCAAGGTTGAAAGAGTAGGTTAGGGTGATGGGCTTTCAAATTCTAATGGCAATTTGTTCATATTATTTGAGATGTTCCGATTCAATTAATTGATAAACGTTAACCAAACAGCTGATTAGCATAAACTGAAATACAGGATGAAATGAATGTCACACGATAAATAATACGTCACCACTCGCTGCAGCAGAGTGGAAAGTAGAGTATAATAGAGTGAGAAGCAGCTCAAATGGATATGGTACTCACTGTTTCACTCACTCATTTTACTCTCTCCTATCTCCTTCTTTTACTTATTTACTCTTCCCGCTCACTCACTCATTCACTCTTCTCCCTCACATACCCATTTCCTACTTTTTCCATTCATTCCTTCACTCTCTCACACTCTAACCAATTCACTATCTATCTCATTCCCTCATACACCGCTAACCCATCATCTCAAAGACTCTCTTACTCACTCTTTCTCTCTTACTCACCCACTCAATGACTAGCCTGTACTGAGTAGCTCTGCACTTTGAGAGAGGAGTGAATTTTTTAGAGCGCTCATCTCCAGTTGCTTGAAAATCCGAGATCCTTTTTAGCGAGAGCAAAAAAGGAGACAAATCTGTCCCCACCGTTTGAAAGCAGTATAGAAGGAGTGCGAGGAGCATGAGAAGGGGAAGGTGGTGATGGTGGAGGAGGAGGAGTAGGAGTAGGGTTCAGAGGAGGGTGGAGAAGAAGGAGGTGGAGGAGGAGAAGGAGTAGGAGGAAGAAGAGAAGGATGAGAACAGTATGGAGAAGGAGGAAGATGAGGAGGTGAAGTAGATGGAGGTGAAGGAGATGGAAGAGGAGGAGAAGGAGGGTGGGGGAAGAAGTTAGAGGAAAAGAGTGGAAGTACACGCGCGGAGTATTTCAGTGTTTCAGAGAACTGTTTGCAAGGGAACTTACTGTATATAGTACAAGAGATGACAGAAATAATCTTACTTGACTTATTTATTCATTTACTTTATGATAGTATGGAAAGATGAGAATAAAAGAGATGAAGAAGGAAGAGAAGGAGAAGACAGAAGAGGATGATTGGAGATTCAAGAGAATAAACAGAGGAATATGAATAGAAGAGGACAGGAGTAACAGAATGTATAGTGTGGACATGAAAGAGATGAAGAAGAGATACAGGAAAACACAGAATGGAAGTGCATTTTGAGATTGCGGTGCATAGAAGAAAAATTGGAAAAGAGAGAATCGAAAATACCTAAAAAGCATGTGAGAGGCAATACACGATGATGAAATTAATGGATGGGTGGCGGAGGAGGAGGAGAATGAGTAGAGAATATGGTGGGCGAGAGAAACAACATGCTCAAGCCCTAAACTGTTTCTATATAACAACAGTCTAAATATAGGTTTTATATAGGTCACATTGTGAATTGCATGATTCACACTTATGAAAGTGTTATGAAAATCGGGATGTAAAGGGATGAAAAGGAGAAAGAGAGAATGAATAGGAAGTGAAGGGAAGAATAAAGTACATTGTGTAGAAGTACATGGAAAAAAGGAATTGGAAAGAAAAAACAAAAAGATTTGGAAAGATGAGTATTCAAGAAAAATTAGGACATGATTCTGCAAGAAAATGTTACATAATATAAGGTGATACAGTAAAATAAAATAAATAAATCTTCATTTCCCAAAAAGAAACTAAAACTACAACATCAATTACAAAAAATATTAGATAAATTACAATATTAAATACAATAGTTAGTTACAAAAGATTCTTATAATGTGTTCTCTACTTGTTCAGTTTTTTCTGTGTGGAAATTGACCTACTCCACTATGGCGTACCATGTTCTAGAGTAGGTTTTGTTAGTTTTTTGTGCGTATTATTAATTAGTTAGTGTTTAGTGGTTAGTTGTTGTTTGAAATAATTTTTTCTATGTTCTGTCTTCCTTTGCTCATCAACCAATTGTGTACTATTGTTTTGAACTTTCTAGGATGATTAATCTGTTTAAAGTATGCAGGAAGTAGATTATATAATTTTGAATAACATAAGTATTCAAGAAAAAATAGGACATGATTCTGCTACAGAATGTTACACAGTAATATGAGGTGATATAGCATACAGTATATAATGTACTGAGATGGAAAAATAACATATAGAGCAAAGAAAGAAATAAAGAAACAAAACTGGAATAAGAGTGATAAAAGGTGAGGAGCATCAGGATGTTTTTTTGTTCGAAATTTGGTATCAGAAGAGGAGGTGAATGATGAATGAAAGTGGAACTATGGTGGATGGAATAAAATGAGAAAGAGATACAAGAGCTAGAGAGAGTGAAGAGAAAGGATGGATGAGAAGAAGGATTCAATGGGGTGGTGAAGAGAACTTAATGAAAGGAGAAGGGGGAAGGATAAAGTGATTGAGAAGAAGAGAGAGAGAGAAGAAAGAAGTGTGGAATAGTGAGGTTTAGGGAAAGGATAAGGTGAAGAAGAAAAGAGTAGAAAGAAGAAGAGAGAAGAAAGAAGTGTAGAATAGTGGGTTTTGGGTTAGGAAGCAGCAGGGAACCCTAGCACCCATGAGGGCCTATCGACCAGGAATTTCCTAAACGATGATACTGCGGGGTTGGATGCAAAAGGGGTGCACTGAGATTCACCCTAAACTTTCAGAATTCCCCATGCTCAACATCATTACTGTTCCATCTAACCAACACTGACAGAATCACGGGAATCTCACTTCAACCCCGGCCGGAGTTAGCCGATGATTACCGAAGTTGGCCGAACATTTAGCGGGCTCCGTTTGTGAGCTCTAGCTGCTCTGCTCTGGCAGCGGGATCAATAAGGCCAGCATTGGGCCACTGTGTGCGCGTGTGTGTGACAGAGAGAGTGAATGGGACTGAAAAGGAACTGTGGAGGATGGAAGGAGATGAAAAAGGAATAGAAGAGGTAGGAAGAGAGTAAAGGGTGAAAAAGGAGACTAAAAGTTTTGGAGCAAAGAGAAATTTGTAGAGGATAGAATTATTGTAGAGGAGAGAATTATTGAATTGTATAGGTGCGTACGCGCCGCGAACATGAGCAATTCACTTTTAATCAGCTGATGCCAAGCTTTTTTATCTGTATCTTACCGTTTCTATAAAAATACAGATATAGTCAGCTGATTGAAAGTGAATTCAGATTTTTAAAGTGCGTACAGATTTACGCGCCGCGAACATGAGCAATTCACTTTTAATCAGCTGATGCCAAGCTTTTTATATCTTTATCTTACCGTTTCTGTAAAAATACAGATATAGTCAGCTGATTGAAAGTGAATTGCTCATGTTCGCGGTGCGTAAATCTGTACGCACTTTGAAAGATAACAGGAAGTGAGAGAGGTAGAAACATATGAGCGGGGGAAAGGAGAAAAACATAGTTCGTGGATGAAGGCATAGAAGAGATGAATGAGTAGTGGTGGTGAAGAATAAATAGGAAAAAATAGAATCAGGAGGGTAGAAAACGGGGATTGAGATTGTGGAGGATCAGAATGAACATTTCTGTGAGGATGGAATTCTAGACGATGAAGGACATTCAGTCATAATAAGGGGATAAAAGAGCTCAAGAGGTTGAACTTGGGAGAAAATTGTGTCAGCTCAGGAAACAGTTTTACTAGTATTATTCCATTGAAGTTTAACACCTTATTAACAATAATTATATTTATTTATTCCAGCTCACTGAGAATGTATTAAACTTATTACTTGTACAGGAAAACATTCAAAGTAGGAGATATAAAGGAGAAGGGATAAGTGATAGATACATAGTGATGGAAGGATTAGATAAGATTCTACACATTTTGTAGATTAGATTTGATAATTGGGTCATATTTTCCAATTCATTATAATGTATCACAATGCGATTAAATGAAGGAGGGTAGGATATTGAACGGATGTAGGGTTCAGAGCGGATTCAATGCATACACCAATCATTCTTGATCATTGGAACAAATAATTATTCCACGTAGATGGAATGATTACCTGTAACCTGGAATGATTTCTTTGTACATAGGTTCAATATTATTGGAAATTTTAAATTCATTATAAACTAGCAACTGATACTAGTCTGTTGTCCCTTACACTTGTAAGGTACACTAGTCTGTATTGTAAGCTGTTGTATATAAATGAATAAGCCAGTATATATTGTAATCTACATAAATAAAGTACTCAATCAATCAATCAAACACTTCAATCTACAATAAAAACAAACTCATTCGCCAGATATCCTGAGATCTTGTTGAATGAATCGATCAAACAAAAAGATGCAGATATATAGAGCAAGGACGAGAATGATTACAGAGAAGCGAGAGAAGAATAAAAGGGTGGATGAGAGATTGAGAAAGAGAGAGAAAAACTGGGAAGAGAGAGCGGAGATAGAGTAGTAGACAGAGAATGGAGAGAAAGAGCAAAAGAGAAAGAGAGAATGATGGAAGGAGCGGAGGCCTACTGGGGACTGAGAGAGAAAGAGAACAAACAGAGAGAGAAAGAGAGAGAGTGACTATGAGAGAGCGGAAATAGAGTAGTAGACAGAGAATGGAGAAAGAGCGAGTGAGCAAGAGAGAATTATGGAAGGAGCGGAGGCCTACTGGGGACTGAGAGAGGAAGAGAACACATAGAGAGAGAGTGAGTGAGTGGGAGATTATGAGAGAGTGGAGAGAGAGAGGGCAAGCAAGAGGCCTACTGGGGACTGGAGCAAGACCTGGGAGACTGGTGCAATGATTCCACCACTGCCACCAAAAATCGACGGCTCACCTCCTCTGTTGGCGACGATTTCCCAAAATCCTTCTCCTCCTCCTTCAACTTCTCCCCCACCACCTCCTCATCATCCACCCCAACAACCTCATCCACATTCTCTCCATTCTCATCCTCTTCCTCCACCTCCTTCTCAGAGCTCCCCCAACAACTTTTCTGGACCACTGAAGATGTTTTGTGGTCAGAGGAGCAGTCAAGTCAAAACACTCCTGGCAAACGCACAAAATTTATATAAATGCCTGGCTGGCTTCAGCTATAGCTGGCTTTGTCAATCTTGCTTCTTCAATGGGACAGAATCGTTTGCTTTACTCCATTTTCATTTCTCTCTCTCTCTTTTTCTACCCCCCACTCTCTCTATACTCCTACCTCTACTTCAGCCGGGACCGACAGTTAAACGTGCCCATCCGATAACACGTTATAATAGACTTGGAGTGATTTAAATCGAGTAGAACTATTAGTTTCATGCTGTAAATAGTAGAACACATGAAAAAGAAAGGGAATATGATATACAATATGGTATAGTACAATATATAATAGCTATATTTCGCACCTAGGGCCGAAAAATTATATTTCACACAGACTTCATAATTGGGAAGGATAAATAAGGGAAATGCTAAATTTGAGAGACGATCACTGTGAGCAAATTATGATGAATATTTTTGAAAAAGATGAGACTGAATATTGACAGGATTTCATTGGAGATAACTAAATATAAAGAGATTGATTGATTGATTGATCGAGTACTTTATTTATGTAGATTACAATATATACTGGCTTATACACTTATATAAAATAGCTTACAATACAGCAAAACTATAGATGAATTTACAAAATATAAATTAAGAAAATAATTATTGAGCTGTATATGATATGAAAAAAAGCAATTTGTAATAACTATAGATAAAATAGATAATATTGTTATGCATCTACATAAATTGGCGGAGCTTTGGACATATCAATGTCCATTATTCGGAAAGAATATTAAAAATATCCTTCCCACCAACTCTCTACCAAATGAGAGAGAGAGAGTTAGAGAGTTAGTGGGAAGAATACTCTGAATATTCTTTCCGAAGAATGTTTCTTTACAATATTTCCATTAATAAATAAATCCTTAGTTTAAATAACGAAATTAACGTTTTGGTAGAGAGTTAGTGGGGAGGATATTTTTAATATTCTTCCCAAAGAATGGACATTGATATGTCCAAAGCTCCGCCAATTTTTGTAGATGCATAACAATATGATTATCTACAGTTATCATATTACAAATTGCTTGTTCATACCATATACAGTTCAATAATTATTTTCTTAGTCTATATTATGTAAATTCATCTATAATTTTGCTGTATTGTAAGCTATTGTATATAAGTGTATAAGCCTGTATATATTGTAATCTACATAAATAAAGTACTCAATCAATCAATCTCAATCTCTCTCTCCCTCTTACACTCCAGTGTTACCCTTTCTCTCTATGTATCTTCCGTATTCTCTTCCAGACTCTTTATCTTGTACTCTTCCTGTCTACTCCTCTCCTCTCTTTGTCACACTGTTTTTCTCTACTCCTCTGAGAAAATGTCCACTCTCTGCTAAGACATACTTTCTCTATGTTTTAATAACTTTCCAGTTACCAATATCATTTTCAATGTTTTCTCTCAAACACTTGTCTCTTTCTCTCTTCTCCTCAACTGGTTCAGACTCTCTCTCTCAGATTTTCTTCATCTCTCTCGATCTCACTCACTCACTCTCTCTCTCTCTCTTCCACTCACTACCACTACCTCAGCTAGTTCACTGTAGCTATCTTTCTCTTTTTCCTCAACTGGCTCAGACTCACTTTCAAATCCCCTTTCTCTCCCTCGATCTCACTCACTCACTCTCTTCCTTCCATTCACTACCACTTCTATTCAGCTAGACTACCCTCACTGTTTTCTCTCATAGTGTTGACTTACTCACTCACTCTCTCCTCCTCTCTTTTTGTTCAGGCTGGCTCTCTCACTCTCTTTCTTTGTCACCAAGATTATTGCTTCTCCAATAGGATGAGATTGTTCGCTTTGTTTTTTCAACTCTCCTCTTCCTATTCACTCTCTCCTTTGATATCTTACCCACAATGGATTTCTATCTCTCTCTGTCTCTACCGATTATCACACGTACACGTGCCAAAACGCGAAATCAATTGAAAAACCTTCTGGTCTATGAATTCAACTTCCACTCAATCTATGTACCCAGATATGGAGAATCATTATGTTCAACAATTATGTTCGGTAAGTATAACCATAGAGAAACGATAGCATAAGTGGAAATCCCATGGTATAGGGCGTTTATGTCGCAACTTTAACTGTTATCCCAAGCCGATAGTTCACGTAGTTCTTTCCCATGCAGCTGTGTGACGCTGGTAGTCTCTCAAATTATGCCGATCATACACTCTCACCCCAAAGAAACAGTAAAAATTGACAATAATCGACAGTAATCGGCTTGAGATAGCAGTAGAAGTTGCGACATAAATTCCCTATACTATGGGATATCTACTCACGCTATTGTTTCTCTATGGTATAACAGAGCAGAGAGCATCACAGGCTGAAAAACACGCTCATGAACTATGTCAGTGATTTTGAAATCAGCAACACCTAATTATATTCATGTGAATCAAATGAACTTTATAGCTTTCACCGTATAGGTGCGTACAGATTTACGCGCCGCGAACATGAGCAATTCTCTTTTAATCAGCTGATGCCAAGCTTTCTATATCTATATCTTACCGTTTCTGTAAAAATACAGATATAGTCAGCTGATTAAAAGTGAATTGCTCATGTTCGCGGCGTGTATATCTGTACGCACCTTTAGATTGAACCAGAAACTTCAATCAAAATTCAAGGCAGACAACTGAAGTATAAAGGACAGACAATCTGTGAGATAAATCCTGAAACTTAGGTTCTCTTTCCTCCTTCTTCTCCTCCTTCTCCTTTGTCCTTTTTCTCTTGTTCGTTTTTTGTCATTCTTCTTCTCCTTCCCTTCTTCTCCTTCAACATCACCCTCTTTCTCTCCTTCTCTTTGGTAGAGAGTTAGTGGGGAGGATATTTTTAATATTCTTTCCGAAGAATGGACATTGATATGTCCAAAGCTCCGCCAATTTATGTAGATGCATAACAATATAATTATCTATAGTTATTATATTACAAATTACTTTTCATATCATATACAGTTCAATAATTATTTTCTTAGTCTATATTATGTAAATTCATCTATAATTTTGCTGTATTGTAAGCTATTGTATATAAGTGTATGAGCCAGTATATATTGTAATCTACATAAATAAAGTACTCAATCAATCAATCAATCAATCTACCCCATCACCTTATCCCTCTCACCCTTCTTTTTCTCTCCCTCCTCCCTCCCCTTCTTCTTCTACTCCTTCACAACCTTTTTTTACTCTTTCACCTTCTTTCTCTTATTTTTCTCTTCATCATTCACCTCCTACTCCTCCTCCGCCTCCACCACTACCATCTCTCGCTCTCCTACACACACTTACCCCTCTTCCTCCTCCACCACCTCCTCCTTCTCCTTCTCCCGTTTCTGTTAAACTAAGAAGAGGTCAACAGCATCACGACACTGCATAGCGCACAAAACATACAACAGAGCATACACCCTTTTTACGATGTCGAGAGCTGTTTACAACAGTTTTGTCGTGTATAGTGGAAAAGAGACCACGCTATAGAAGAGACCACCACCTATTTACCAGAACAAAGCCGGCGTCTCAACATCTCAATGTTTCAAAGCACCCTTCCTGGATAATACAACAACCTCTTCAGGTCAGGTACTCTCTCTAGAAGAGAGTCAAATAAGAGATAGAGAGAGAGATAGAGAATGGGAGAGGATTTGGTGCGGTTGAAAAGAGTGCAAGGGTTGAAAATGGAAGTTCTTTAGTCAGAATATTCACATCTCATCCACCCCTTTCCATCTCTGAACTATCCCTCAAATGGCTGATAGAGTTATTCAAAAATATAACTATACTATTCCTATCCGAATTGTATTTTGAATGGAATAAATTCAGATTGAAGCAATTCAGATTATTACTAGATCCGTACAAACGATTCCTCATAGACAAGTTCTACCTAATATACGCCTTCAACAAGTAACGTATTTATTTATTTACGAATGGAGAAACATGATAAACTAGAAATGATAACAAAGAGAATCTTGATACCCGACTCAAGAAATTACTAAAAAGTAGTTAAATCCTTGATAATTACACAAGAACCCAACAACATTTCAAACCAGAGACCACAACCACAACACCAGATACAGGAATCTTCTCATCACCAGTGTTGCAAGAAAGGCACTATACCAGAGACATTTCAATCATTTAGCACCAAAATTATATAATCTACTTCCTGCAAACTGCAACTGTAACAGATTAATCATCCTAGAAATTTCAAAACAATAGTACACAATTGGTTGATGAGCAAAGGAAGACAGAACATAGAAAACATTTTTCAAATAACAACTAACCACCTAATGACTTACTAAACACTAACTAATCAATTAGTCACAAATCATTGATTAGTCAACTAATCAATTTACGCACAAAAAAACTAACAAAACCTACTCTAGAACATGGTACGCCATAGTGGAGTAGGTCAATTTCTACACAGAAAAAACTAAACAAGTAGAGGACACATTATAAGAATTTTTTGTAACTAACTATTGTATGTAATATTGTAATTTATCTAATATTTTGTGTAATTGATGTTGTAGTTTTAGTTTTTTTGGGAAAAAAACATTTATTTATTTTATTGGTTCTCTCATCATTGAATATGAAGAGTCACCTATTCCTTATGAAGTAGAAGTTTAGAGGATATTATCCACAAATACAGATACAGAGAGAACTCGCAATCTGAGAATCTACAAATACATATATGAAAGATAATCACAACTGAAGAAATTGCCAAAAAGTAATTTCATGTTTCATAATGAGTTCACCAATCACCGACGTAAAATACTACTAGAGAAAAATAATATCCTTCTATATCCATCCACCACTAAAGTTAGAGACTCGATATACGACAACATAATAGAGAACTATAAAAGTTTCTACCAAGTTCAATATACGTTTGCAGCCAATTTAAATCAGACGAGACGAATTATTCAACTACAATTCATGTCTTGTGCACCATTAAACAAGAAAAGTTGTCGTTACATGGAACAAATCAGACGCTAGCGAAGTTTGTTCTCCGAGCCGACTACTACTGGATATTAGCGAAAAGTTTGCAGCAGAGTTCGCTCATGAATGGGAGAGAAAGCACGTTGCAAACAATATGTTATCAGCTCGATTGGCAACAGTAAATTCGGTCGGCAATTTGAGAGAGATCCACGTGAAACTGTCAGAAATTCTTGAGGAAAACAACAATGTTCCACGTTTAACCAAGCATGACAATCTGGAGATTCAGTTTTGTAGTAAAATTCATTTGAAAATGTCAGAATTCATTATGAAAAACATAAATGCTACCCATTTAACCAACACTGATAACTTGAAATTCCAGTCCTAAAATACGATTCTTTTCAAAATATCAACATCCCATATGTTGAAAACATAATTACTTGATGTAAATGAAAATATTGATTGTCAGATAAATTTCATGATTCACCAAATAAAGTCAATTATGACATGAGGTACATTGAATTTTTGGCGTTACGAAGTTCGCCGGGTCAGTTAGTATTGTAATAATGATTTGCGATTGTCAATAGAATAAATAAATGTACCAAATATATGAACACCATGATATACTAATATGCGGGTAAAGGTAGATCCTATCTACGATGTATCAGCTTTTATCAATCTGATATAGTGTGGTAAATATTTATCAGAAACTGGAGACATTCCGTTGATATCATTCAGCTATTATCATGATATATAATATAATAGAGGTATGCACGAGGTTGGATTTGAACTAGCTATTCGCTAATTTGCTATATAAATACTCAAGTATTGCTCATTTCATTGCAATTGGGATGAAAAGAAGTTTTGGACTGTAGTCTGTTTCTTTGTCCTCAGGTTGATTGTGAATGATAAATAAATAACAAAGGAATATGGCAGCTGATTCAAATTATAGTAAATAGCTTGACTTAGCTGGCTATATTATCAAGTTCGTGAAGAACCCTAATCAATGATAAATTTTGTTAAATATAACTACTATGCAAGTTGAGCTGGGTTTACACCGGAGTTGATAATAAAAGTTTTTAACATTTTTGTTATTAACTGATGTTAATAATTCCATGAAGTATGGAATATTGCACCTCATAAAGCAAGGCAAAATAACAGGTAGGAGGTCAGTGGGGCGAAGAAGGATATCTTGGTTGTGCAATTCAAGGGATTGGTTCAAGGGACCTCAAATGAATATTTTAAGTCAGCTGTAAGCAGGGTAAAAATTGCAGGACCTCCCAAATATTTAGGAGGTCCTGAAAATCGCCATCATGATAGCCAACCTCCGCTATGGAGACGGCACATGAAGAAGAAGAAGGAAAATAACAAGTCATTAAAATTATGTTAATAACATTTTCTTCAATAACAAGGAGTTTTCTGTTGAAAACACATTAACCTTAACTATTGTTGAGAAATTTTTGACGATACAGTCAAATTAATAGCTTTTTGTTGATAACTCGTGTTATCAACTCCGGTGTGAACGCAGCTCTATATTACTTTACCGGATTTTCCTGTAATATAACTCATAAACTCAATAATACAATTTACAACAAGCCCTAGACTCCTTGTTCAACATTCAATACTTAACCTAAATCCTTCACAGTTAAACTCCACCAGCTATCAAACTATATCAACTCACCTTCAAGTCTTACAGGAACAAATTAATCTTCAAACCTAATCAGACCACGACGGCACAAAAGTAGATCACACACCACACTATCACGACACGGAATCTATCAAAGTGTACACGACATTCCGTGTGATAAATAACACGAGAACTATCACACTATTTATCACGGTACAACACTGGGAATGAATCACGATAAGGGGATAAAAACGCGGTAACACAATTGATTGAGTATCCTACAATGGATCAGTTCTTATTTGGGAAGTTCTAATCTTACGAAATTGGACAGTTTCCAGGACTAAAGTTGCGTTTACACCAGAGTTATTAACAAAATGTTCATCTAATAATAATAAAATAATAATATATTCATTTCATAAGAAAAGAACAAAATAAACAAACATCTTGTGCTCTTGTAAGAAAATAACCAACTACTTATCAATACTAAGATAAGTTAATGATAATGACACATAATAATAAAGTAAAATAAAGTATGAGGCTCCCTGACCATAGAATCACAAAAAAAATAGTAAAATATGTAGCTTCGCTTGCCTATGGAGAAGAATGGATTAGGAATGTTAAGAAAGATCTAGTTTTGGCAGGAATTACTGATGATGAAATTAAAAATAGAAATAATTTCAAAACAAAAGTGAACAAATGGGAAATTATTCCAGAGATAAAAGCACCAAGAGTTGGCACAAGATGGAGTGAAGAAAGGAAAGCTGCATTCTCTAAGAGAATGAAAAGCTGGTGGGCGAGTCTAATAAAAATCGATGATCATGATTTACTCAGCGTCTTCCACTCGGGAGCTCTACGACTAATAATAATAATAATAATAGAGTATAATACATAAAATAAATTTATCACTTGGATATTAAAAAAATAAATAATAATACTCATGAATCTCCTTTCTCACCTACACTATACAGCTATAAATGAAAAATATATGGAAATAGTCAACCATGCAAATGATAAAATCATGTCTGCATGATATTTTTCGTCCTTATAGATTCTATTAGATTAAACGGAGCTTGACAAACACATAAATGTTTATCATGTGTAATATCGTAGTATGATAAGGTTATGTTCAATCTAATAGAATCTATAAAAACGGACATTTTGTTTATAACTTTGGTTTATACGCAGCTTAACACAAGATACTTAACACATATACTTATACTTATGAACTTATACTTAACACAAGCTACTATAATCTGAAGATGCCTACTTTAATAAGTACGGTGGCTATTATAATAGGCTTATTATTGAAGATGAATATTAGTACGGGACTTACATAATCAATTATAAATATTGGTACGAGGCTGGCAAAATATAATTCATATGATTTTCTAGGACCACAAGTTAAGAATAGTATTGTAATGAACGATAAATTCATGAATGATACCGGAGAATATTATCAATACGATTTACAACGAACACGACCTAACTCTACTACAATAATGTAAACACAATAAAATAATACAATAGTGCACTATACATTGGGAATCGAGAATAATAAGAATATTTAAATTCGACTAAAATACTTATTAACCATGTGTGTGTTGATATTGTTAGTGGAATTTTTGAATAAAAAAGTAACAGCTGATATGATGATGGCCAGGGAAAGCTAGATGTGACGTCATGATTAGATATTACCAACTTGACGAAAGAGGAAAGTTGTTTATGTTAGTTGGAAGGTTACTATGGAGATAATAAACTTGATCTTTGGTCGGATATTATTATCAGCTGATGATTATGAAGAGCGCCAAATTCGAATTTTGGAACAGTTGTGTAGAATATTAGTGGGAGATTTTTAGTAAAATTTATCTCAATTACTTCAAAAGAGTGGTTTAAAATAACAAGTTTTCCCACTAAAAGTCTTCATACTAAGAAATCCTGAATGTTATCATGTAATATTACTCTTCAATATCATGAATGACTGGTACTTACTGGTGACCTTTTTCTCGTATTTTCCATAAAAAAATATATAGTTCCGAGCACTATGCCATTTTCAAGTGAAAAAAATAATATAAGTGCTTGAAACTAGTTGTGTTCATATAAAAAATGAGAAAGGTTACTAGTAATTTTCAAATTCAAATTCAAATTCATCTATTCCTTGTACAATATTACAAAAATAATCAAATTGATATGTTCAATGTATAAATACAAAAAATCAAAGTACAAGAGAATGTAAAGCTCACAAGACATGAGTCCGTTCAAGAGCTTAATTAAGAAATATATCAACTTTAATAATAGAAAGTTGAAAGCATTTTATTTATTTATTTACTAGTAGTTCTGTGAACAGTAGACCTCGCGCAGTTATAAACCACAGTCTCCTCTAATACTGTCCATCAGAGTAAATATTCTGTCCTGTCGTGTCAGCGAGATATCGGTGTATAAACGACTAATGGCTGTTTGGGTTGTTGAATCGACAATGCTCATAATTTGATGTAAACAGCTATGCTGCTATCATCAAAAGTATACCGAGTTGAAAGCAGAGAAAAGTCGGGAGAAAATACTATGCTATTTGAAAATATCAATTGTATGCCTCACTGCATGCAATTAATAGTCCACACAACAGATGTTTTTTCAATAAGTTACATTGAGATATTGAATTGCATGCGTATTGCATGCAATTTATAATCCACTCGAGAGCTGATTTATGATGAATAATTCTATATTATGATTTTTACTGTAATATTCACGTATGAAAGAGGCTCCTTTTCCTTTTATATTATCCTTGAAAGACAAAATTTCCAAAAACCTTGTATATACGTCGACGCGAAATTAAAAAGGGAACATACATGTCAAATTTCATGAAAATCTATTGCTGCGTTTTGCCCTGAATGCGGAACATAAATTTAAACATATTAACATAAATAGCCTAAAGAGAAATGCAAGTTGTATTTCAGACCTCACTTTGCTCGGTCAATTAGGTTAGCAAAAACAATACATCCATCGGAAAAGGAAAAACAGGCTATTACCAAAAACTTGTTCAATTCCCTGATTTGGTTTCGAATTGTCCAAATATTATACATAATATGTTATGTATTTTCCTTAATAATTGAACATTAAGGTAGCCCTATTAGAATACTTCATTGGTAAATACTATAAATATTATATAAATACTATAACCATTCATAAACACCATCAAATTTTCATTCACTTTTACTGAACAACAAGTTTACTGTTTTTGCCGTATTTTTGATTCCAAAAATTATAGAAATAATAATCTATTGAGAAATTAACGTGTTGAGATTCATGATAGTATCTCGAATCCTATTGTTTTCGATAAATGTTTAAACAGCAATCACAAATTATATCGTACCTAGAAGCTATTAAATAATAATGGAAAAGCTTCAGAACGACAGCGGCGTAACCGAATTGGAACTAATTCAATAATACCATAATAACAACACTGACCACATTAATAAGATAATAAGTTTAATCTAATTCAAATTTTGTGGTTGCCAGTAGAGGGTGATATTTATAACTAATTTGCGGCCGGGATATTATCTCCCTTGCCACTAATATTTTATCGGATTTGGAAATGTTTCATTGTTATTTAATTGTTATGGACTTCAATTGCAATAAGCTATCAATGAATATATTCTACTGTATAAATTATATGTTGAATTTATTCAATATGAATAAATACCGGTACCGTAATATCAATTTCACTTCTGAATAGAACGATCATATAATTACAAATATTTAATTATTTAAAGATAAAGGAGTGTGCTCAACTATCGATATAGTTTATTTTTTTCTCTCCCTATCATGTAGGTATTGTATCCTATTATACTAAGCGAGCAATTTCTGTTCATTATGTTTAGATGTTTAAAGGTTTATAATTATTTTTTAATATCTGTATTTGACCGGATCTAGAAAACGGCTCTAACGTTTCTCTCGAAATTTGGAAGAAAGTAGGTTCATTATATGAAAATTCGATTGCACTAGGTCTCAACCCTGGGATAACTCGCTGAAGGACATTAAAAGAATAAATACGTCCTTGGGAAAACAGCTGGAAATTTTGACGTCTGTCGATACCGTAATGGAAGAGAGTGAATGAGTGCATGAGTGTGGGATCGATCATCCAGCTGATCTCACGAGAAGAAAAATTCAGCAAGAGAAACTTATTCTCGTTTATTTCTTTTTTTAAAAACATTTTCACTTCAGAAAGTCCAAAATAGTAACTAGATGCTGTTAGTATAGGATAGTACATAGTATATTAACAAATATTGAAGCAAACATAGTATATCATTCTAAATCGAATACATAGTATATCTATTTATAATTGATGATGTGTTTGTTTCTTGAAGTGTGAATAAATTGTTATTTTGATGAGTGATAGTAGCTTAACCTAGATTTTGATTTGGACTGTAGTATAAATTTGAAAAGGGACAGTTTTGGGCATAAGCCTGTTGTGCCTCCTCATATAACTGTTAAAATAATTGTACGACTGAGAAAATTAATAAATAAATATAAACTATAAATTCAATCTTCCGTTACAAAGATTCTATGCTCCTACACTCCAGAGCAGAGCTCGGTCCCCCGATATTGAATGAATAAACCAATCAATAGAGCTCATAATAAAATTGATTATAAATCACTCTCCATCTCACGACATAAAATTGTATCATTTATTATTCCACGACTGTGAATAATCAAAGGATATAGTTAGGTTCATGTTATAATGGTGGTAGAGAGAGATAGGAGAACAGTGTTGCCGATTCTCTCCTTGCACTGCCTTCTATAGAATCTAGCTGATACCGTATATCTAAAGGTACGTACAGATATACGCGCCGCGAACATGAGCAATTCACTTTTAATCAGCTGATTATATCTGTATTTTTACAGAAACGGTAAGATACAGATATAAAAAGCTTGGCATCAGCTGATTAAAAGTGAATTGCTAATGTTCGCGGTGCGTAAATCTGTACGCACCTTAATGAATATTCACTGTTCATTCTTGTTAAGAATAATATTAATTATATTTTATTCATCAAGGAATATCTTTTTTGATGATTCAATGTTAAAGTGTAATTATTTATTAATTATATTTCAACATTTCGTTGGAAAACGATCTGGAAACGTTGTAAAGATGGGGAAGGATAGCACTATCTGCTTTGTCGAATGATAGACAAGGATAGCAACACCAAAGTTGATCAAATCTTGCCATTATAACATGGACCTCACTATTAGAAGATAAAACAAGATGGAGATGATACACAGATGATACGGAGATGATACAAGGATGATACACAGATGATATGGAGATGATACAAGGATGATACACAAGGATAGCATCACCAATGTTAATCAAATACTGCCATTATAACATAGAGCTCACTATAGGAAGATGATACAAGGATGATACACAGATGATACACAATGATAGCAACACCAAAATAAATCAAACATTGCCATTTTAACGTAGACCTCACTATAGAACTGCTATATTCACCACCCAACCACATAAATATCTACAATACTAATTCTAGAAAATCACACTAACATAAAATGAAGGTTTTGAACAATACTTCGAGGAATAAAAACTCAAAATCTCAAGATTTTGTGAACAATCCTCCTTGAAAAACTTATTGAACGAGAGAAACTTCAATAATAACTTCTTATCCGTTCAATCATCACTCGACTTGTCAATTGAATCCGAAGCTGAAGACAAAGGATGAATAAATAATGAATCAATTCTCTCACTGATGAATGAATGATCTTCGGAAAAGTTTTCACTCAGAAAAAATTGCTGCAGCGTGCTTGTGCATTGAAATTTATTCGATATAAGATGAAGAAGAGGAATAAGGAGGAGGAGAAGAAGAAGAAGAAGAAGAAGAAGAAGAAGAAAAAGAAGAATAAATTGGAGAGAAAAATGGAAACTTTGTCACGAAGATAATAATGGATCTGAGATGGAAGCAGCGAAAATCTTCATATATTCACATTCATATCTCCATTCTTCTCTCACTTTTTCATTAAGTAGATTCTCTTTCTCTTGTATAAAATACAGTATTTGAATTTTATGTAACTCCTCATTCTCATCGTTTCACATTCTCATAAGAGCTATTGCGCTCACTCTATCTCACACTCACTCACTCTCTCTCTCTCTCGCTCTCTCTCTCTCTCTCTCTCTTTTGGTAAAGAGTTAGTGGGGAGGATATTTTTAATATTCTTTCCGAAGAATGGACATTGATATGTCCAAAGCTCCGCCAATTTATGTAGATGCGTAACAATATAATTATCTATAGTTATTATATTACAAATTTCTTTTTCATATCATATACAGTTCAATAATTATTTTCTTAGTCTATATTATGTTAATAAATTCATCTATAATTTTGCTGTATTGTAAGCTATTGTATATAAGTGTATAAGCCAGTATAAATTGTAATCTGCATAAATAAAGTACTCAATCAATCAATCAATCAATCTCTCTGCTGAAGGGGAGGGTATCCTTGATACCCTCTCTGAGAATGGACTTCTTAAGGTCCAAACTTCACCGTTTCATGTGGAATCATTACAGTAGTACCTTGACTTTTGCATTTTTCATGCTCAATATTATTGTAGAACTCATCAGTTTAATATGATTCACCATGTCATTTTACCGCTACTGGTATTTATTTTTAACGCTAGAACGTAAGCTGAATTATGTTTTGTTAAACACATGAATAAAGGAATCTGAATCTGAATCCCCATGTATCTCGATTATTTATGGATTCACGTTTCGATACGTCTTCTTCCATGTTTCCTCATTTAACTTGTTACTCTATGTAACCCCATGTTTTGATCGTGATAAATTAAAAGATTCAATTTGATATTAGTATTTTCTCTCTCTCTCTCTCTATCTCTTTCTCTCTCTCTCTATTTTACTTTATCAATTTCTGTTTTTTTCTCTTAAATATTCATATTGATTAGGACTTTTACAATATTTCCATTAATAAATAAATCCTTAGTTTAAATAATGAAAGTAACGTTTTGGTAGAGAGTTAGTGGGGAGGATATTTTTAATATTCTTTCCGAAGAATGGACATTGATATGTCCAAAGCTCCGCCAATTTATGTAGATGCATAACAATATAATTATTATCTATAGTTTAATATTACAAATTGCTTTTTCACATCATATACAGTTCAATAATTATTTTCTTAGTCTATATTATGTAAATTCATCTGTAATTTTGCTGTATTGTAAGCTATTGTATATAAGTGTATAAGTCAGTATATATTGTAATCTACATAAATAAAGTACTCAATCAATCAATCAATCAATCTACATCTTATTATTACTAGAATGTAATAAAATCATGTTATGTAGCTGTGTTATCATTCAAGATGATTTGTAAAACTGTAATTTTTTAACCATGTTACCATAGGCGACAAGCCTAGTAACGATTGTAAAATAAAATCTATCTATCTATTTATCTCTCTCATTTTCTTCATACAAGCTGTTCAAGCTGTTTCTATCTCTATATTGATATAGTATCTTACGTCACAAGGACGGGAAGGGGCCTTTTACAGGCGAGAATGATGTTGCAAGTCCAGGCGTTAGCCTACACTAATGAAATGAAATGAAAAAATTCTTTATTAGGCGGAGTTAGGACTTTAAGTCCTCTCTATCACTCAGACTAGAATATAGACTAGAATATCATTCGAACACTGCAAAAGACATTCACGTCCAAGTAACGTATACTATCCATTGTCATAATAATCCAAGGAGAAATAATTTAGAAATAGAAAACATTACCTGCTTGTGCTGACGTTACTACATGCATTCCAAAGATCTTGAAGATGCATAGACTCACTCATTGTCGTACTTGGAATTGAAATCGGCCATTGAGGGGGCAACCCATAAGATTATTACATACCAATGCCACCAATGCCTTTGTGATCTATAGTATTACAAATATTATATATATAATTTTTCGTGCAAAAATACCCCAATGGCGGCCTTCAATTTCAAGTAAGAGCTATCATTGAAAGGCATAGGCATTGTGGGTCTAGATCTCTTTAAGGTCTTTGATGCATTCTATAAACATAACCTAGTTTACAATTCCGAATCAGGAATTTTGGAAGTTGAAAAAACTTCCACCTGGAGCGCTGAAAGTGGTTTTCCGTAGCAGTATTGCGTGTCCAATTTTGAACTAGGAAACATACTCGACTGTGGAGAAAACATATGGTTTCATTACAGTAGAGTATGCTGTACTGTAATGGAAATCATATGTTTATTTGTTCTGTTAACAGGATTGATTTCATGCAGGAGAACAGCTGAAATTGGATGACTATGACAAAATTTATTAATCAGTTATATGCCAATGATATCTTCTTCTATCATCCTACATTATTCAAGAGTTTTTCCATTCATTGAATGATTCTTCAAAAGATTATACATTCTGTATCTTCCGAATTCAACTTAGAAGAGAGGATGGGACGGTGAAGGAGGAATTAGAAGAGAAGAATACAAGAAGAAAAATTTCAGCTGTGAAAATTAAAGAAGAATACGAAGAAGAATAAATTCAGCTGTAAAAATTGTAGTAAACAGAGAATGAGAGAAAGAAAAAGATGGGAAAATACTGAAACTGGAGGATTGTTTGTACTTCTCACTCTCTAGAGACCAGGCAAGTTTTCCACTTCTGAGGAAACTGATATCCTCTTTCTCACCGCCTCATCTCAACCCACTCTCTCAATCACTCTTGCCTCTCTTGTTCCTCTCTTTCTCTCATTCCCACCCCTTTACTTGTCCAGTGGTTTCGGAAGAAGTGAAATACGACCTTGCAGAAAAAAAACCGGGTCACAAGTGAAAACCGCTATAAAAAAGTGTGAAAACATGAGGAAGAAAGAGAAGAAGATAGAGTAGTAGAAGAAGAAGAAGAATAACACCGTAGCACGGAAAAAAACCTGTTAGAGAGGGAGGAGGACAAGAGAAAATGGAATAAGAAGAAGAATAAGAATAAGAATAAGAATAAGAAGAATAAGAATAAGAAGAAGGAGAAGAAGAAGAAAAGAAGAAGAAGAAGAAGAGAAGAAGAAGAAGATGATGATGATGATGATGATGATGATGATGATGATGATGATGATGTGATGATGATGATGATGATGATGATGATGATGATGATGATGATGAGATGATGATGATGATGATGATGTGATGATGATGATGATGATGATGATGATGAAGAAGAAGAAGAAGAAGAAGAAGAAAAGAAGAAGAAAAGAAGAAGAAGAGAAGAAGAAGAAGAAGAGAAGAAGAAGAAGCAGAAGCAGAAGAAGAAGAAGTCGAGTAGGAGTGACAGGTGAAAAAAGAAGAATAAGAAGGAGGAGGAGGGGGAGGAGCGAGAGGTGAAAGAAGAAGGAGGTGAGGAAGAAGTGGGAATAATTTGGCGGAAAGAGAATCGTGATGGTTGATGACTGTTTTATGCCCTGTTCCCTGTTTGTAATGCGAGAGGTGGATTTTAATTTGAAATTTCTGCTCTGCGCTCTTTTTTGTAGAAGTGATGGGTTTCTCGGAAATTGAATTTTGAAGAGAAAATGCGGTCCAACAGATGGAGAACAGGTTGAAACTTGCTAGATTTTCACACTTTGATGAAATGTTCACGAGTTTAAACGTTTTTCTGAAATAATTCGCTATTGCGTATGATCTTCGATTTTAGCCAGCTATGATCGTGATCGATATCTATGTAACATATGAATAATTTCTTTCATATTTATTTGTCTCATCACCCACGCACAAGCCCAGAGCTCAGTGAGCATCATCCTCAGAGAAACGAAATGATCCATTCATTTGTACGATAAGCACTCATAATCAATATATTTCCAAACAAACTCTATTCTTCTTCTATCTATCTATATATACAAAAGCGAAATGGTACTCACTCACTCACTCGCAGAACTAAAAATCTACCGGACCAAAAACGTTCAATTTTGGTAGGTATGTTCAGCTGGCCCTTTAGAGGCGCACTAAGAAATCCTTTGGCAATATTTCAACTCTAAGGGTGGTTTTTAAGGATTAAAAGTTCGTCTTTTAGCATGTATGCTCTTCTTATTCTCTTAATTTATAATTGAAAAATGTCCATACCATATGTTAATATAGAACTATAATCTAGAGAGAGTACCTCTTCGAAACAGTTGTTAACTGGTAACTAAGTTAATAATTTTGTCAGGTTGGCATTAAGTTGAGTTGACTTTGTTAGGTTGGCACCAAGTTGAAGATTGAAATGCATTTATCGCGGAAAAATTGATTGGGCACTGCTACTTCAATCACAGAGCTATTCCAGAGAGTATTACTAGCCGTCAGGCTCGCTTCGCTCGCCATATCCGTTTAGCCAGACGTTTAGTTTCTTACCAGACGTTAACGGACTTAAAAGAACTTAACCAGACGTAAAAGAACTTAACCAGACGTTAAACGTTTAATTATTATTTCAGTTTCTGGACCCCCGACTGGATCATCCAAGTCTGAGATCAGCAGGCTCGCTTCGCTCGCCTGGACGATCCAGTCGGGGTTCCAGGGGCGGAGCCCCCTGGCTAGACGGATATGGCGAGCGAAGCGAGCCTGACGGCTGGTAACTTATATTTTTAATATCATGATACTTGTGTTGATACTGATAATATATACGTTATGATACTTTCATAGATACCAATAATATACGTTTTCATGTCCACCAATTCAAGTTCATTGAAATATATGAAAATATTCCAAAAGAAAAAGATGAAAATAGGAAAAAGAACCAGAAAAAATTCTGGCTCTCATTTTTCCTTCAAATATACAACAAAATTATAAATTATTTCTCTTATTCTTCTAAATGGAAAAGATTACCTAAGTCATCAAAATACTCCAAACAATATAGACCAAGTTTTGAATATGGTTCCAATCTTTGATTCTCCTCCATTATCAACTTACAAATTGATTCTAATATATTAATTAAAACTTGTAATTTGTCACATTATACAGGTTCTATGCACATGGAAGCCTTTCAATTTAGTAAGAGCAGAAAATCAGAAAGGAATACATGATTATTATAACACTATATTATAAGTGGAAATAGTTATTTGTTCAACTAGTGCGCAAAGTGACAGTTTGCTGCACCGAAAGAAACGTTTACGCACGAGCCGTAGGCGAGGGCGGAATGGTTTCTTGAGTGCAGCAGAGAAACTTTGCGCACGTATTTCACATTAAATTTTTCCTACTGTCACCATTGAATATGAGAAGTGGTTGATTATGGGTAAAATTATGGCTCAAATCCATCAAATGTTGTCTGTATAATTTTGTTATTAATAAATACTTCAATTCATTTTAAACGAGATAATCTAATTGAAAATTAATAATCGATAATTTATTCGAATTAAAAATTGAATTAATCCAATTAATTTGAATAATTTTGAGTAAATCTTAGTTTCTAAATAATTTTTCAACCAATCAATTCATGAATGAAAAAATATTATTTGAAATAATGAATAATTGATAATATTCAAAATGTATAATCTAATGATTTCTCATTTTTATTTATTTGAAAATCAGAAAAGATATGGATAGAACAAATCTGCATTCAAAATACACGCCAACAATGTCAACAGCTGATTGAGATGACTGCATGATAATACGCAAAGTATTAAGAGTACGCAAAGTAATACTTTGCGCACAAGAGCGGAAAAGTGATTCTTTGCGTTCTGTAATCAGTGCAGGAATGGTCACTTTTCATGGTAACTGTAGGAAAAATAGATTTTTTATATATATTTGTATAAGGCAGCAGAAGGAGTGATGGGAAGAACTCTGGTGGTAGAATTATTGAACACTTTGAGCCGGTTGCACGACAGCCGGTTAAATTTTAACCGTGATTAATTCTACGAGAACCAATAAGAAAATCCGTCTTTTCAAAAATGCCTTCTCTGATTGGTTCTAGTGAAATTAATCACGGTTAAAGTTTAACCGGCTGTTGTGCAAGCCGTCTTTTCAAAAACAATTTCTC
>NC_052515.1:13307786-13349030 GCF_014356525.2 Nilaparvata lugens
GTTTACCTCCTCTTCCTCCTCCTCCTCCTCCTCCTCCTGCTCCTCCTCCTATTCTTCACTCCTCCTCCACTGTCCTTCTTCTCCTCCTCTTCTTCACCGCCTAATCCTCCACCACTTCCTATCGCACTCACCAACCCTTTCTCAATCTATCCAACTCGCTCTCTCTCTCATCTGCAATAATATCGGCTTTCATAGGAACTAGTTTATCACTCATTAGTGATGCGCATACACACACACACACACCACACAACACACGCGCCTTAATTTAACCAATTACGAATATTCATTGTTGTCTTCCTCAATTTATCATTCGAATTTCTGTTGATTAAATAGGACGTTGCCGCTTCTTCTCCTCCTCCTCCCTCTCTCTCCTCCTCCATCACCTCTTCCTCCTCCTTCTCCTCCTCTCACTCAAACAACTCCTCCTCCTCCTCCACCACTCCTCATCAATCTCCTTCCACACCTATCCCACAATTCTATCATTCTTCTCATCCTCCTCCTCTTCATTCTCCTTCATCTCCTCCTCTTCCTCCTTCTCCTCCTCTCACTCCTCTCATCCTACTCCTCCGATTCCTCACCCATCCGTTTCCTGAGGCATTGTTACCTCATTGAATAGCATTTAGGCAGCTGATGAGACAGTAATTATAATTGTGAGTTGGAAGCAGTCTTGTTGTCGAACTGGGGTGCAATTGTTAGTCACTAACTTCTAATGAGTGTTTTACTCACTCTCACACTCTCTCTCTCTCTCTCATTTCTGCTGTTCCCTCCTGCTCAATCTCTCTCTCTCTCTCTGTTTTCCTCTTGCTTCATCTCTATCTCTCCTTCATTCCTCTCAGGCACTCGATAACTCTCGTACCCAAAATTCCTCTCCAAATCTCTCTTCATCAGCTGTGCATTTGCTAATTTCAAATCTATTTCCATCGCACTTTTTACCTCAATATCTCACCTCAATTTTTTCTGGAAAGCGGCTCCAACGATTTTGATCGAATGTATACATAAAATAGTCATTGATGAGCTCTATCAACTGTCACAAGTCCCATATCTGTAAAATAATAGGAGCTTCGCCCCATCTATGCAAAATTTGATTTTAGATTCTCAATTATCAGGCTTCAGATACAATTTGAACAAAATTTCAAGTGGAAAGGATTGAGCATGGAAATCTCTACAATAATTGTTTAGTAACATTTTCACCTAGAATTGAAAATTAGCTCGAAATTCGAGAAAATGTGATTATTCAATTGCAAACTGTTGGCAACTGTTGATTCTATCAAATCATCCACTATGAAGAGATAGCAGACCTCATGTGTCTCCAGCATTATAGTCCTGTCACCAGCTGGCTCAGCTCTTAGAATAGTAGACTTGAGATGCGCATGAACACTAGCGTCAGGTGATCAATTTTCATAATGGTAAGGAAAATTGTGTGAGTGCGCTACACCAGATTTTTTATTCTGTTTCTCACTGAACAATAATAACAATTTTCTCCGAGCCATTAGATAATGATTATTTTTTTCTTCTTTTTCAATAATTTCTCTCTCAATCTGTCACCACCTCTTAATATATTCCATCAATTTCTAGAAGGTCAAAATTTCATCCTCAGTGTATTTTTCAATTCTATCTCGATAACTTCATTTCACTCTAAATTTTTCCTAAATCCATCAACTTGCACCGTTCACTTCAAATCTGGTTCTCCTTCATCGGCCTTCTTTAACATATTTTTTCTCACTCTTGCCAGCTACCACTCACATAATGATATAATATCATTCTATTCTGAATTCAACCTTTTTCTCCATCATATCCAATAACTCTACTAGTAGTTCCGTGAACAGTAGACCTCACGCAGTTATAAACCAGAGTCTCCTCTGATACTGTCCATCAGAGTAAATTCTGTCCTGTCGTGTCGGCGAGATATCGGTGTATAAACGACTAATGGCTGTTTGAGTTGTTGTATCGACAATGCTAATAATTTGATGTAAACAGCTATATGCTACTATCATCAAAAGCTTATCGAGTTGAAAGCAGAGAAAAGTCGGGAAAATATACTATGCTACCTTAAGTTATCGATTGCATTCCTCACTGCATGCAATTAATAGTCCACACAATAGCTGTGTTTTCAATAAGTTAAATTGAGATATTGAATTGCATGCGTCATTGCATGCAATTTATAATCCACTCGACAGCTGATTTATGATGAATAGTTCTATAGTCTGATTTTTACTCTTATATTGGCGTATGAAGGAGGCTCCTTTTCCTTTTATATTATCCTTGAAATGCAAAATTTTCAAAAACCTTGTATATACGTCGACGCCAAATTAAAAAAGGAACATACCTGTCAAATTTCAAGAAAATCTATTGCTGTGTTTCGCCGTAAATGCGGAACATGAATATAAACATAAATAAAGAGAAATGCAAAACCGTGGACTTGAATCTTAGACCTAACTTTGCTCGGTCAATAATGATAATTTATTATAATAAGTATTATATTTTCTTCACTCACATCTTATTGAAAAGTACCAGTTTATAGCCATACCATAGATAAGTATACAACTGTAAGTACTAAAGTGAACCACATAGGACAGGATCACATTTCACATTTTTTTGAACTAATATCATATATCAAATAGCTTCATATCTACATATGAGCACAGCGACGCATATGATATGGAAATGAAGGATCCAAATTCGTCTGGATTTCAGTTCATTCTGCTACATTAAGGTGCGTACAGATATACGCGCCGCGAACATGAGCAATTCACTTTTCATCAGCTGACTATATCTGTATTTTTACAGAAACGGTAAGATACAGATATAAAAAGCTTGGCATCAGCTGATTAAAAGTGAATTGCTCATGTTCGTGGCGCGTAAATCAGTACGCACCTTTAGATGAATAATATCGGGGACCGAGCTTCGCTCTGGAGTACAAAAGCATAAATATTTATTAGGAAAGAAGAATATATAATAACATTCATAAAATTCATACAGAAATGTTCTATCCAATCACAGTAAATTGAGATTAATTCCCAGAGGAATGCAACAATTTCCCTCACAAAGGCCCGGTTGCACAAAAGCCGGTTAAATTTCAATTAATTTCACGTGAACCAAATCAGAGAAAACCATTTCAAAAAGATGAATCTTCTAAAATTAATATCATGATTGAAAATAACCCGGCTTTTTGCAACCGGCATTAAGTACCTGATTGAATGATTACAAAAGTTCAACAGATGAGTCGTAATTTTGACGCAGTCCCACACACATGAACTCGCTCACTCACTTCCATCACCAACAGACGACAAAATAATTATTATCAGCTGTTTTTCCAAGGATGAATAATAATTATCCTTTTAATGTCCTTCAGCGAGTATTCCCAGGGATGAGACCTAGTGCAATGGAATCTTTATATTATAAACCTACTATGTTCTGAATTTCGTGAGAATCCTTAGAGCCGTTTTCGAGATCCGGTGAAATACAATCATATAAACATCCAAACATCTAAACATCTAAACATATGGACAGAAGTTGCTCGTTTAATAGTATAGGATAACCTGGAACGGTCTTTTCAATAATGTTTCAAGGTTGAAAGAGTAGGTTAGGGTGATGGGCTTTCAAATTCTAATGGCAATTTGTTCATATTATTTGAGATGTTCCGATTCAATTAATTGATAAACGTTAACCAAACAGCTGATTAGCATAAACTGAAATACAGGATGAAATGAATGTCACACGATAAATAATACGTCACCACTCGCTGCAGCAGAGTGGAAAGTAGAGTATAATAGAGTGAGAAGCAGCTCAAATGGATATGGTACTCACTGTTTCACTCACTCATTTTACTCTCTCCTATCTCCTTCTTTTACTTATTTACTCTTCCCGCTCACTCACTCATTCACTCTTCTCCCTCACATACCCATTTCCTACTTTTTCCATTCATTCCTTCACTCTCTCACACTCTAACCAATTCACTATCTATCTCATTCCCTCATACACCGCTAACCCATCATCTCAAAGACTCTCTTACTCACTCTTCTCTCTTACTCACCCACTCAATGACTAGCCTGTACTGAGTAGCTCTGCACTTTGAGAGAGGAGTGAATTTTTTAGAGCGCTCATCTCCAGTTGCTTGAAAATCCGAGATCCTTTTTAGCGAGAGCAAAAAAGGAGACAAATCTGTCCCCACCGTTTGAAAGCAGTATAGAAGGAGTGCGAGGAGCATGAGGAGGGGAAGGTGGTGATGGTGGAGGAGGAGGAGGAGAAGGGTTCAGAGGAGGGTGGAGAAGAAGGAGGTGGAGGAGGAGAAGGAGGAAGAGGAGAAGGATGAGAACAGGATGGAGAAGGAGGAAGATGAGGAGGTGAAGTAGATGGAGGTGAAGGAGATGGAAGAGGAGGAGAAGGAGGGTGGGGGAAGAAGTTAGAGGAAAAGAGTGGAAGTACACGCGCGGAGTATTTCAGTGTTTCAGAGAACTGTTTGCAAGAGAACTTACTGTATATAGTACAAGAGATGACAGAAATAATCTTACTTGACTTATTTATTCATTTACTTTATGATAGTATGGAAAGATGAGAATAAAAGAGATGAAGAAGGAAGAGAAGGAGAAGACAGAAGAGGATGATTGGAGATTCAAGAGAATAAACAGAGGAATATGAATAGAAGAGGACAGGAGTAACAGAATGTATAGTGTGGACATGAAAGAGATGAAGAAGAGATACAGGAAAACACAGAATGGAAGTGCATTTTGAGATTGCGGTGCATAGAAGAAAAATTGGAAAAGAGAGAATCGAAAATACCTAAAAAGCATGTGAGAGGCAATACACGATGATGAAATTAATGGATGGGTGGCGGAGGAGGAGGAGAATGAGTAGAGAATATGGTGGGCGAGAGAAACAACATGCTCAAGCCCTAAACTGTTTCTATATAAGCTTCAACAACAGTCTAAATATAGGTTTTATATAGGTCACATTGTGAATTGCATGATTCACACTTATGAAAGTGTTATGAAAATCGGGATGTAAAGGGATGAAAAGGAGAAAGAGAGAATGAATAGGAAGTGAAGGGAAGAATAAAGTACATTGTGTAGAAGTACATGGAAAAAAGGAATTGGAAAGAAAAAACAAAAAGATTTGGAAAGATGAGTATTCAAGAAAAATTAGGACATGATTCTGCAAGAAAATGTTACATAATATAAGGTGATACAGTAAAATAAAATAAATAAATCTTCATTTCCCAAAAAGAAACTAAAACTACAACATCAATTACAAAAAATATTAGATAAATTACAATATTAAATACAATAGTTAGTTACAAAAGATTCTTATAATGTGTTCTCTACTTGTTCAGTTTTTTCTGTGTGGAAATTGACCTACTCCACTATGGCGTACCATGTTCTAGAGTAGGTTTTGTTAGTTTTTTGTGCGTATTATTAATTAGTTAGTGTTTAGTGGTTAGTTGTTGTTTGAAATAATTTTTTCTATGTTCTGTCTTCCTTTGCTCATCAACCAATTGTGTACTATTGTTTTGAACTTTCTAGGATGATTAATCTGTTTAAAGTATGCAGGAAGTAGATTATATAATTTTGAATAACATAAGTATTCAAGAAAAAATAGGACATGATTCTGCTACAGAATGTTACACAGTAATATGAGGTGATATAGCATACAGTATATAATGTACTGAGATGAAAAAATAACATATAGAGCAAAGAAAGAAATAAAGAAACAAAACTGGAATAAGAGTGATAAAAGGTGAGGAGCATCAGGATGTTTTTTTGTTCGAAATTTGGTATCAGAAGAGGAGGTGAATGATGAATGAAAGTGGAACTATGGAGGATGGAATAAAATGAGGAAGAGATACAAGAGCTAGAGAGAGTGAAGAGAAAGGATGGATGAGAAGGATTCAATGGGGTGGTGAAGAGAACTTAATGAAAGGAGAAGGGGGAAGGATAAAGTGATTGAGAAGAAGAGAGAGAGAGAAGAAGAGAGAGAGAAGAAAGAAGTGTGGAATAGTGAGGTTTAGGGAAAGGATAAGGTGAAGAAGAAAAGAGTAGAAAGAAGAAGAGAGAAGAAAGAAGTGTAGAATAGTGGGTTTTGGGTTAGGAAGCAGCAGGGAACCCTAGCACCCATGAGGGCCTATCGACCAGGAATTTCCTAAACGATGATACTGCGGGGTTGGATGCAAAAGGGGTGCACTGAGATTCACCCTAAACTTTCAGAATTCCCCATGCTCAACATCATTACTGTTCCATCTAACCAACACTGACAGAATCACGGGAATCTCACTTCAACCCCGGCCGGAGTTAGCCGATGATTACCGAAGTTGGCCGAACATTTAGCGGGCTCCGTTTGTGAGCTCTAGCTGCTCTGCTCTGGCAGCGGGATCAATAAGGCCAGCATTGGGCCACTGTGTGCGCGTGTGTGTGACAGAGAGAGTGAATGGGACTGAAAAGGAACTGTGGAGGATGGAAGGAGATGAAAAAGGAATAGAAGAGGTAGGAAGAGAGTAAAGGGTGAAAAAGGAGACTAAAAGTTTTGGAGCAAAGAGAAATTTGTAGAGGATAGAATTATTGTAGAGGAGAGAATTATTGAATTGTATAGGTGCGTACAGATATACGCGCCGCGAACATGAGCAATTCACTTTTAATCAGCTGATGCCAAGCTTTTTTATCTGTATCTTACCGTTTCTATAAAAATACAGATATAGTCAGCTGATTAAAAGTGAATACAGATTTTTAAAGTGCGTACAGATTTACGCGCCGCGAACTTGAGCAATCCACTTTTAATCAGCTGATGCCAAGCTTTTTTTATCTGTATCTTACCGTTTCTATAAAAATACAGATATAGTCAGCTGATTAAAAGTGAATACAGATTTTTAAAGTGCGTACAGATTTACGCGCCGCGAACATGAGCAATTCACTTTTAATCAGCTGATGCCAAGCTTTTTATATCTGTATCTTACCGTTTCTGTAAAAATACAGATATAGTCAGCTGATTGAAAGTGAATTGCTCATGTTCGCGGTGCGTAAATCTGTACGCACTTTGAAAGATAACAGGAAGTGAGAGAGGTAGAAACATATGAGCGGGGGAAAGGAGAAAAACATAGTTCGTGGATGAAGGCATAGAAGAGATGAATGAGTAGTGGTGGTGAAGAATAAATAGGAAAAAATAGAATCAGGAGGGTAGAAAACGGGGATTGAGATTGTGGAGGATCAGAATGAACATTTCTGTGAGGATGGAATTCTAGACGATGAAGGACATTCAGTCATAATAAGGGGATAAAAGAGCTCAAGAGGTTGAACTTGGGAGAAAATTGTGTCAGCTCAGGAAACAGTTTTACTAGTATTATTCCATTGAAGTTTAACACCTTATTAACAATAATTATATTTATTTATTCCAGCTCACTGAGAATGTATTAAACTTATTACTTGTACAGGAAAACATTCAAAGTAGGAGATATAAAGGAGAAGGGATAAGTGATAGATACATAGTGATGGAAGGATTAGATAAGATTCTACACATTTTGTAGATTAGATTTGATAATTGGGTCATATTTTCCAATTCATTTATAATGTATCACAATGCGATTTAAATGAAGGAGGGTAGGATATTGAACGGATGTAGGGTTCAGAGCGGATTCAATGCATACACCAATCATTCTTGATCATTGGAACAAATAATTATTCCACGTAGATGGAATGATTACCTGTAACCTGGAATGATTTCTTTGTACATGGAAATTTTAAATTCATTATAAACTAGCAACTGATACTAGTCTGTTGTCCCTTACACTTGTAACGTACACTAGTCTGTATTGTAAGCTGTTGTATATAAATGAATAAGCCAGTATATATTGTAATCTACATAAATAAAGTACTCAATCAATCAATCAAACACTTCAATCTACAATAAAAACAAACTCATTCGCCAGATATCCTGAGATCTTGTTGAATGAATCGATCAAACAAAAAGATGCAGATATATAGAGCAAGGACGAGAATGATTACAGAGAAGCGAGAGAAGAATAAAAGGGTGGATGAGAGATTGAGAAAGAGAGAGAAAAACTGGGAAGAGAGAGCGGAGATAGAGTAGTAGACAGAGAATGGAGAAAGAGCAAAAGAGAAAGAGAGAATGATGGAAGGAGCGGAGGCCTACTGGGGACTGAGAGAGAAAGAGAACAAATAGAGAGAGAAAGAGAGAGAGTGACTATGAGAGAGCGGAAATAGAGTAGTAGACAGAGAATGGAGAAAGAGCGAGTGAGCAAGAGAGAATTATGGAAGGAGCGGAGGCCTACTGGGGACTGAGAGAGGAAGAGAACACATAGAGAGAGAGTGAGTGAGTGGGAGATTATGAGAGAGTGGAGAGAGAGTGGGCAAGCAAGAGGCCTACTGGGGACTGGAGCAAGACCTGGGAGACTGGTGCAATGATTCCACCACTGCCACCAAAAATCGACGGCTCACCTCCTCTGTTGGCGACGATTTCCCAAAATCCTTCTCCTCCTCCTTCAACTTCTCCCCCACCACCTCCTCATCGTCCACCCCAACAACCTCATCCACATTCTCTCCATTCCCATCCACTTCCTCCACCACCTTCTCAGAGCTCCCCCAACAACTTTTCTGGACCACTGAAGATGTTTTGTGGTCAGAGGAGCAGTCAAGTCAAAACACTCCTGGCAAACGCACAAAATTTATATAAATGCCTGGCTGGCTTCAGCTATAGCTGGCTTTGTCAATCTTGCTTCTTCAATGGGACAGAATCGTTTGCTTTACTCCATTTTCATTTCTCTCTCTCTTTTTCTACCCCCCACTCTCTCTATACTCCTACCTCTACTTCAGCCGGGACCGACAGTTAACGTGCCCATCCGATAACACGTTATAATAGACTTGGAGTGATTTAAATCGAGTAGAACTATTAGTTTCATGCTGTAAATAGTAGAACACATGAAAAAGAAAGGGAATATGATATACAATATGGTATAGTACAATATATAATAGCTATATTTCGCACCTAGGGCCGAAAAATTATATTTCATAATTGGGAAGGATAAATAAGGGAAATGCTAAATTTGAGAGACGATCACTGTGAGCAAATTATGATGAATATTTTTGAAAAAGATGAGACTGGAAATTGACAGGATTTCATTGGAGATAACTAAATATAAAGAGATTGATTGATTGATTGATTGATTGATCGAGTACTTTATTTATGTAGATTACAATATATACTGGCTTATACACTTATATAAAATAGCTTACAATACAGCAAAACTATAGATGAATTTACAAAATATAAATTAAGAAAATAATTATTGAGCTGTATATGATATGAAAAAAAGCAATTTGTAATAACTATAGATAAAATAGATAATATTGTTATGCATCTACATAAATTGGCGGAGCTTTGGACATATCAATGTCCATTATTCGGAAAGAATATTAAAAATATCCTTCCCACCAACTCTCTACCAAATGAGAGAGAGAGAGTTAGAGAGTTAGTGGGAAGAATACTCTGAATATTCTTTCCGAAGAATGTTTCTTTACAATATTTCCATTAATAAATAAATCCTTAGTTTAAATAACGAAATTAACGTTTTGGTAGAGAGTTAGTGGGGAGGATATTTTTAATATTCTTCCCAAAGAATGGACATTGATATGTCCAAAGCTCCGCCAATTTTTGTAGATGCATAACAATATGATTATCTACAGTTATCATATTACAAATTGCTTGTTCATACCATATACAGTTCAATAATTATTTTCTTAGTCTATATTATGTAAATTCATCTATAATTTTGCTGTATTGTAAGCTATTGTATATAAGTGTATAAGCCTGTATATATTGTAATCTACATAATAAAGTACTCAATCAATCAATCTCAATCTCTCTCTCCCTCTTACACTCCAGTGTTACCCTTTCTCTCTATGTATCTTCCGTATTCTCTTCCAGACTCTTTATCTTGTACTCTTCCTGTCTACTCCTCTCCTCTCTTTGTCACACTGTTTTTCTCTACTCCTCTGAGAAAATGTCCACTCTCTGCTAAGACATACTTTCTCTATGTTTTAATAACTTTCCAGTTACCAATATCATTTTCAATGTTTTTTCTCAAACACTTGTCTCTTTCTCTCTTCTCCTCAACTGGTTCAGACTCTCTCTCTCAGATTTTCTTCATCTCTCTCGATCTCACTCACTCACTCTCTCTCTCTCTTCCACTCACTACCACTACCTCAGCTAGTTCACTGTAGCTATCTTTCTCTTTTTCCTCAACTGGCTCAGACTCACTTTCAAATCCCCTTTCTCTCCCTCGATCTCACTCTCTCTCTCTTCCTTCCACTTTACAACAACCTCTATTCAGCTAGACTATCCTCACTGTTTTCTCTCATAGTGTTGACTTACTCACTCACTCTCTCCTCCTCTCTTCTTGTTCAGGCTGGCTCTCTCACTCTCTTTCTTTGTCACCAAGATTATTGCTTCTCCAATAGGATGAGATTGTTCGCTTTGTTTTTTCAACTCTCCTCTTCCTATTCACTCTCTCCTTTGATATCTTACCCACAATGGATTTCTATCTCTCTCTCTGTCTCTACCGATTATCACACGTACACGTGCCAAAACGCGAAATCAATTGAAAAACCTTCTGGTCTATGAATTCAACTTCCACTCAATCAATGTACCCAGATATGGAGAATCATTTTGTTCAACAATTATGTTCGGTAAGTATAACCATAGAGAAACGATAGCATAAGTGGAAATCCCATGGTATAGGGCGTTTATGTCGCAACTTTAACTGTTATCCCAAGCCGATAGTTCACGTAGTTCTTTCCCATGCAGCTGTGTGACGCTGGTAGTCTCTCAAATTATGCCGATCATACACTCTCACCCCAAAGAAACAGTAAAAATTGACAATGATCGACAGTAATCGGCTTGAGATAGCAGTAGAAGTTGCGACATAAATTCCCTATACTATGGGATATCTACTCACGCTATTGTTCTCTATGGTATAACAGAGCAGAGAGCATCACAGGCTGAAAAACACGCTCATGAACTATGTCAGTGATTTTGAAATCAGCAACACCTAATTATATTCATGTGAATCAAATGAACTTTATAGCTTTCACCGTATAGGTGCGTACAGATTTACGCGCCGCGAACATGAGCAATTCTCTTTTAATCAGCTGATGCCAAGCTTTCTATATCTATATCTTACCGTTTCTGTAAAAATACAGATATAGTCAGCTGATTAAAAGTGAATTGCTCATGTTCGCGGCGTGTATATCTGTACGCACCTTTAGATTGAACCAGAAACTTCAATCAAAATTCAAGGCAGACAACTGAAGTATAAAGGACAGACAATCTGTGAGATAAATCCTGAAACTTAGGTTCTCTTTCCTCCTTCTTCTCCTCCTTCTCCTTTGTTCCTTTTTCTCTTGTTCGTTTTTTTGTCATTCTTCTTCTCCTTCCCTTCTTCTCCTTCAACATCACCCTCTTTCTCTCCTTCTCTTTGGTAGAGAGTTAGTGGGGAGGATATTTTTAATATTCTTTCCGAAGAATGGACATTGATATGTCCAAAGCTCCGCCAATTTATGTAGATGCATAACAATATAATTATCTATAGTTATTATATTACAAATTACTTTTTCATATCATATACAGTTCAATAATTATTTTCTTAGTCTATATTATGTAAATTCATCTATAATTTTGCTGTATTGTAAGCTATTGTATATAAGTGTATGAGCCAGTATATATTGTAATCTACATAAATAAAGTACTCAATCAATCAATCAATCAATCTACCCCATCACCTTATCCCTCTCACCCTTCTTTTTCTCTCCCTCCTCCCTCCCCTTCTTCTTCTACTCCTTCACAACCTTTTTTTACTCTTTCACCTTCTTTCTCTTATTTTTCTCTTCATCATTCACCTCCTACTCCTCCTCCGCCTCCACCACTCCCATCTCTCGCTCTCCTACACACACTTACCCCTCTTCCTCCTCCACCACCTCCTCCTTCTCCTTCTCCCGTTTCTGTTAAACTAAGAAGAGGTCAACAGCATCACGACACTGCATAGCGCACAAAACATACAACAGAGCATACACCCTTTTTACGATGTCGAGAGCTGTTTACAACAGTTTTGTCGTGTATAGTGGAAAAGAGACCACGCTATAGAAGAGACCACCACCTATTTACCAGAACAAAGCCGGCGTCTCAACATCTCAATGTTTCAAAGCACCCTTCCTGGATAATACAACAACCTCTTCAGGTCAGGTACTCTCTCTAGAAGAGAGTCAAATAAGAGATAGAGAGAGAGAGAGAGAGAATGGGAGAGGATTTGGTGCGGTTGAAAAGAGTGCAAGGGTTGAAAATGGAAGTTCTTTAGTCAGAATATTCACATCTCATCCACCCCTTTCCATCTCTGAACTATCCCTCAAATGGCTGATAGAGTTATTCAAAAATATAACTATACCATTCCTATCCGAATTGTATTTTGAATGGAATAAATTCAGATTGAAGCAATTCAGATTATTACTAGATCCGTACAAACGATTCCTCATAGACAAGTTCTACCTAATATACGCCTTCAACAAGTAACGTATTTATTTATTTACGAATGGAGAAACATGATAAACTAGAAATGATAACAAAGAGAATCTTGATACCCGACTCAAGAAATTACTAAAAAGTAGTTAAATCCTTGATAATTACACAAGAACCCAACAACATTTCAAACCAGAGACCACAACCACAACACCAGATACAGGAATCTTCTCATCACCAGTGTTGCAAGAAAGGCACTATACCAGAGACATTTCAATCATTTAGCACCAAAATTATATAATCTACTTCCTGCAAACTGCAACCTGCAACAGATTAATCATCCTAGAAATTTCAAAACAATAGTACACAATTGGTTGATGAGCAAAGGAAGACAGAACATAGAAAACATTTTTTCAAATAACAACTAACCACCTAATGACTTACTAAACACTAACTAATCAATTAGTCACAAATCATTGATTAGTCAACTAATCAATTTACGCACAAAAAAACTAACAAAACCTACTCTAGAACATGGTACGCCATAGTGGAGTAGGTCAATTTCTACACAGAAAAAACTAAACAAGTAGAGGACACATTATAAGAATTTTTTGTAACTAACTATTGTATGTAATATTGTAATTTATCTAATATTTTGTGTAATTGATGTTGTAGTTTTAGTTTTTTTGGGAAAAAAACATTTATTTATTTTATTGGTTCTCTCATCATTGAATATGAAGAGTCACCTATTCCTTATGAAGTAGAAGTTTAGAGGATATTATCCACAAATACAGATACAGAGAGAACTCGCAATCTGAGAATCTACAAATACATATATGAAAGATAATCACAACTGAAGAAATTGCCAAAAAGTAATTTCATGTTTCATAATGAGTTCACCAATCACCGACGTAAAATACTACTAGAGAAAAATAATATCCTTCTATATCCATCCACCACTAAAGTTAGAGACTCGATATACGACAACATAATAGAGAACTATAAAAGTTTCTACCAAGTTCAATATACGTTTGCAGCCAATTTAAATCAGACGAGACGAATTATTCAACTACAATTCATGTCTTGTGCACCATTAAACAAGAAAAGTTGTCGTTACATGGAACAAATCAGACGCTAGCGAAGTTTGTTCTCCGAGCCGACTACTACTGGATATTAGCGAAAAGTTTGCAGCAGAGTTCGCTCATGAATGGGAGAGAAAGCACGTTGCAAACAATATGTTATCAGCTCGATTGGCAACAGTAAATTCGGTCGGCAATTTGAGAGAGATCCACGTGAAACTGTCAGAAATTCTTGAGGAAAACAACAATGTTCCACGTTTAACCAAGCATGACAATCTGGAGATTTCAGTTTTGTAGTAAAATTCATTTGAAAATGTCAGAATTCATTATGAAAAACATAAATGCTACCCATTTAACCAACACTGATAACTTGAAATTCCAGTCCTAAAATACGATTCTTTTCAAAATATCAACATCCCATATGGAAAACATAATTACTTGATGTAAATGAAAATATTGATTGTCAGATAAATTTCATGATTCACCAAATAAAGTCAATTATGACATGAGGTACATTGAATTTTTGGCGTTACGAAGTTCGCCGGGTCAGTTAGTATTGTAATAATGATTTGCGATTGTCAATAGAATAAATAAATGTACCAAATATATGAACACCATGATATACTAATATGCGGGTAAAGGTAGATCCTATCTACGATGTATCAGCTTATATCAATCTGATATAGTGTGGTAAATATTTATCAGAAACTGGAGACATTCCGTTGATATCATTCAGCTATTATCATGATATATAATATAATAGAGGTATGCACGAGGTTGGATTTGAACTAGCTATTCGCTAATTTGCTATATAAATACTCAAGTATTGCTCATTTCATTGCAATTGGGATGAAAAGAAGTTTTGGACTGTAGTCTGTTTCTTTGTCCTCAGGTTGATTGTGAATGATAAATAAATAACAAAGGAATATGGCAGCTGATTCAAATTATAGTAAATAGCTTGACTTAGCTGGCTATATTATCAAGTTCGTGAAGAACCCTAATCAATGATAAATTTTGTTAAATATAACTACTATGCAAGTTGAGCTGGGTTTACACCGGAGTTGATAATAAAAGTTTTTAACATTTTTGTTATTAACTGATGTTAATAATTCCATGAAGTATGGAATATTGCACCTCATAAAGCAAGGCAAAATAACAGGTAGGAGGTCAGTGGGGCGAAGAAGGATATCTTGGTTGTGCAATTCAAGGGATTGGTTCAAGGGACCTCAAATGAATATTTTAAGTCAGCTGTAAGCAGGGTAAAAATTGCAGGACCTCCCAAATATTTAGGAGGTCCTGAAAATCGCCATCATGATAGCCAACCTCCGCTATGGAGACGGCACATGAAGAAGAAGAAGGAAAATAACAAGTCATTAAAATTATGTTAATAACATTTTCTTCAATAACAAGGAGTTTTCTGTTGAAAACACATTAACCTTAACTATTGTTGAGAAATTTTTGACGATACAGTCAAATTAATAGCTTTTTGTTGATAACTCGTGTTATCAACTCCGGTGTGAACGCAGCTCTATATTACTTTACCGGATTTTCCTGTAATATAACTCATAAACTCAATAATACAATTTACAACAAGCCCTAGACTCCTTGTTCAACATTCAATACTTAACCTAAATCCTTCACAGTTAAACTCCACCAGCTATCAAACTATATCAACTCACCTTCAAGTCTTTACAGGAACAAATTAATCTTCAAACCTAATCAGACCACGACGGCACAAAAGTAGATCACACACCACACTATCACGACACGGAATCTATCAAAGTGTACACGACATTCCGTGTGATAAATAACACGAGAACTATCACACTATTTATCACGGTACAACACTGGGAATGAATCACGATAAGGGGATAAAACGCGGTAACACAATTGATTGAGTATCCTACAATGGATCAGTTCTTATTTGGGAAGTTCTAATCTTACGAAATTGGACAGTTTCCAGGACTAAAGTTGCGTTTACACCAAAGTTATTAACAAAATGTTCATCTAATAATAATAAAATAATAATATATTCATTTCATAAGAAAAGAACAAAATAAACAAACATCTTGTGCTCTTGTAAGAAAATAACCAACTACTTATCAATACTAAGATAAGTTAATGATAATGACACATAATAATAAAGTAAAATAAAGTATGAGGCTCCCTGACCATAGAATCACAAAAAAAAAATAGTAAAATATGTAGCTTCGCTTGCCTATGGAGAAGAATGGATTAGGAATGTTAAGAAAGATCTAGTTTTGGCAGGAATTACTGATGATGAAATTAAAAATAGAAATAATTTCAAAACAAAAGTGAACAAATGGGAAATTATTCCAGAGATAAAAGCACCAAGAGTTGGCACAAGATGGAGTGAAGAAAGGAAAGCTGCATTCTCTAAGAGAATGAAAAGCTGGTGGGCGAGTCTAATAAAAATCGATGATCATGATTTACTCAGCGTCTTCCACTTCGGGAGCTCTACGACTAATAATAATAATAATAATAGAGTATAATACATAAAATAAATTTATCACTTGGATATTAAAAAAATAAATAATAATACTCATGAATCTCCTTTCTCACCTACACTATACAGCTATAAATGAAAAATATATGGAAATAGTCAACCATGCAAATGATAAAATCATGTCTGCATGATATTTTTCGTCCTTATAGATTCTATTAGATTAAACGGAGCTTGACAAACACATAAATGTTTATCATGTGTAATATCGTAGTATGATAAGGTTATGTTCAATCTAATAGAATCTATAAAAACGGACATCTTGTTTATAACTTTGGTTTATACGCAGCTTAACACAAGATACTTAACACATATACTTATACTTATGAACTTATACTTAACACAAGCTACTATAATCTGAAGATGCCTACTTTAATAAGTACGGTGGCTATTATAATAGGCTTATTATTGAAGATGAATATTAGTACGGGACTTACATAATCAATTATAAATATTGGTACGAGGCTGGCAAAATATAATTCATATGATTTTCTAGGACCACAAGTTAAGAATAGTATTGTAATGAACGATAAATTCATGAATGATACCGGAGAATATTATCAATACGATTTACAACGAACACGACCTAACTCTACTACAATAATGTAAACACAATAAAATAATACAATAGTGCACTATACATTGGGAATCGAGAATAATAAGAATATTTAAATTCGACTAAAATACTTATTAACCATGTGTGTGTTGATATTGTTAGTGGAATTTTTGAATAAAAAAGTAACAGCTGATATGATGATGGCCAGGGAAAGCTAGATGTGACGTCATGATTAGATATTACCAACTTGACGAAAGAGGAAAGTTGTTTATGTTAGTTGGAAGGTTACTATGGAGATAATAAACTTGATCTTTGGTCGGATATTATTATCAGCTGATGATTATGAAGAGCGCCAAATTCGAATTTTTGGAACAGTTGTGTAGAATATTAGTGGGAGATTTTTAGTAAAATTTATCTCAATTACTTCAAAAGAGTGGTTTAAAATAACAAGTTTTCCCACTAAAAGTCTTCATACTAAGAAATCCTGAATGTTATCATGTAATATTACTCTTCAATATCATGAATGACTGGTACTTACTGGTGACCTTTTTCTCGTATTTTCCATAAAAAAATATATAGTTCCGAGCACTATGCCATTTTCAAGTGAAAAAAATAATATAAGTGCTTGAAACTAGTTGTGTTCATATAAAAAATGAGAAAGGTTACTAGTAATTTTAAAATTCAAATTCAAATTCATCTATTCCTTGTACAATATTACAAAAATAATCAAATTGATATGTTCAATGTATAAATACAAAAAATCAAAGTACAAGAGAATGTAAAGCTCACAAGACATGAGTCCGTTCAAGAGCTTAATTAAGAAATATATCAACTTTAATAATAGAAAGTTGAAAGCATTTTATTTATTTATTTACTAGTAGTTCTGTGAACAGTAGACCTCGCGCAGTTATAAACCACAGTCTCCTCTAATACTGTCCATCAGAGTAAATATTCTGTCCTGTCGTGTCAGCGAGATATCGGTGTATAAACGACTAATGGCTGTTTGGGTTGTTGAATCGACAATGCTCATAATTTGATGTAAACAGCTATGCTGCTATCATCAAAAGTATACCGAGTTGAAAGCAGAGAAAAGTCGGGAGAAAATACTATGCTATTTGAAAATATCAATTGTATGCCTCACTGCATGCAATTAATAGTCCACACAACAGATGTTTTTTCAATAAGTTACATTGAGATATTGAATTGCATGCGTATTGCATGCAATTTATAATCCACTCGAGAGCTGATTTATGATGAATAATTCTATATTATGATTTTTACTGTAATATTCACGTATGAAAGAGGCTCCTTTTCCTTTTATATTATCCTTGAAAGACAAAATTTCCAAAAACCTTGTATATACGTCGACGCGAAATTAAAAAGGGAACATACATGTCAAATTTCATGAAAATCTATTGCTGCGTTTTGCCCTGAATGCGGAACATAAATTTAAACATATTAACATAAATAGCCTAAAGAGAAATGCAAGTTGTATTTCAGACCTCACTTTGCTCGGTCAATTAGGTTAGCAAAAACAATACATCCATCGGAAAAGGAAAAACAGGCTATTACCAAAAACTTGTTCAATTCCCTGATTTGGTTTCGAATTGTCCAAATATTATACATAATATGTTATGTATTTTCCTTAATAATTGAACATTAAGGTAGCCCTATTAGAATACTTCATTGGTAAATACTATAAATATTTATATAAATACTATAACCATTCATAAACACCATCAAATTTTCATTCACTTTTACTGAACAACAAGTTTACTGTTTTTGCCGTATTTTTGATTCCAAAAATTATAGAAATAATAATCTATTGAGAAATTAACGTGTTGAGATTCATGATAGTATCTCGAATCCTATTGTTTTCGATAAATGTTTAAACAGCAATCACAAATTTATATCGTACCTAGAAGCTATTAAATAATAATGGAAAAGCTTCAGAACGACAGCGGCATAACCGAATTGGAACTAATTCAATAATACCATAATAGCAACACTGACCACATTAATAAGATAATAGGTTTAATCTAATTCAAATTTTGTGGTTGCCAGTAGAGGGTGATATTTATAACTAATTTGCGGCCGGGATATTATCTCCCTTGCCACTAATATTTTATCGGATTTGGAAATGTTTCATTGTTATTTAATTGTTATGGACTTCAATTGCAATAAGCTATCAATGAATATATTCTACTGTATAAATTATATGTTGAATTTATTCAATATGAATAAATACCGGTACCGTAATATCAATTTCACTTCTGAATAGAACGATCATATAATTACAAATATTTAATTATTTAAAGATAAAGGAGTGTGCTCAACTATCGATATAGTTTATTTTTTTCTCTCCCTATCATGTAGGTATTGTATCCTATTATACTAAGCGAGCAATTTCTGTTCATTATGTTTAGATGTTTAAAGGTTTATAATTATTTTTTAATATCTGTATTTGACCGGATCTAGAAAACGGCTCTAACGTTTCTCTCGAAATTTGGAAGAAAGTAGGTTCATTATATGAAAATTCGATTGCACTAGGTCTCAACCCTGGGATAACTCGCTGAAGGACATTAAAAGAATAAATACGTCCTTGGGAAAACAGCTGGAAATTTTGACGTCTGTCGATACCGTAATGGAAGAGAGTGAATGAGTGCATGAGTGTGGGATCGATCATCCAGCTGATCTCACGAGAAGAAAAATTCAGCAAGAGAAACTTATTCTCGTTTATTTCTTTTTTTAAAAACATTTTCACTTCAGAAAGTCCAAAATAGTAACTAGATGCTGTTAGTATAGGATAGTACATAGTATATTAACAAATATTGAAGCAAACATAGTATATCATTCTAAATCGAATACATAGTATATCTATTTATAATTGATGATGTGTTTGTTTCTTGAAGTGTGAATAAATTGTTATTTTGATGAGTGATAGTAGCTTAACCTAGATTTTGATTTGGACTGTAGTATAAATTTGAAAAGGGACAGTTTTGGGCATAAGCCTGTTGTGCCTCCTCATATAACTGTTAAAATAATTGTACGACTGAGAAAATTAATAAATAAATATAAACTATAAATTCAATCTTTCGTTACAAAGATTCTATGCTCCTACACTCCAGAGCAGAGCTCGGTCCCCCGATATTGAATGAATAAACCAATCAATAGAGCTCATAATAAAATTGATTATAAATCACTCTCCATCTCACGACATAAAATTGTATCATTTATTATTCCACGACTGTGAATAATCAAAGGATATAGTTAGGTTCATGTTATAATGGTGGTAGAGAGAGATAGGAGAACAGCGTTGCCGATTCTCTTCCTTGCACTGCCTTCTATAGAATCTAGCTGATACCGTATATCTAAAGGTACGTACAGATATACGCGCCGCGAACATGAGCAATTCACTTTTAATCAGCTGATTATATCTGTATTTTTACAGAAACGGTAAGATACACATATAAAAAGCTTGGCATCAGCTGATTAAAAGTGAATTGCTAATGTTCGCGGTGCGTAAATCTGTACGCACCTTAATGAAATATTCACTGTTCATTCTTGTTAAGAATAATTATTAATTATATTTTATTCATCAAGGAAATATCTTTTTTGATGATTCAATGTTAAAGTGTAATTATTTATTAATTATATTTCAACATTTCGTTGGAAAACGATCTGGAAACGTTGTAAAGATGGGGAAGGATAGCACTATCTGCTTTGTCGAATGATAGACAAGGATAGCAACACCAAAGTTGATCAAATCTTGCCATTATAACATGGACCTCACTATTAGAAGATAAAACAAAGATGGAGATGATACACAGATGATACGGAGATGATACAAGGATGATACACAGATGATATGGAGATGATACAAGGATGATACACAAGGATAGCATCACCAATGTTAATCAAATACTGCCATTATAACATAGAGCTCACTATAGGAAGATGATACAAGGATGATACACAGATGATACACAATGATAGCAACACCAAAAAAAATCAAACACTGCCATTTTAACGTAGACCTCACTATAGAACTGCTATATTCACCACCCAACCACATAAATATCTACAATACTAATTCTAGAAAATCACACTAACATAAAATGAAGGTTTTGAACAATACTTCGAGGAATAAAAACTCAAAAATCTCAAGATTTTGTGAACAATCCTCCTTGAAAAACTTATTGAACGAGAGAAACTTCAATAATAACTTCTTATCCGTTCAATCATCACTCGACTTGTCAAATTGAATCCGAAGCTGAAGACAAAGGATGAATAAATAATGAATCAATTCTCTCACTGATGAATGAATGATCTTCGGAAAAGTTTTCACTCAGGAAAAAATTGCTGCAGCGTGCTTGTGCATTGAAATTTATTTCGATATAAGATGAAGAAGAGGAATAAGGAGGAGGAGAAGAAGAAGAAGAAGAAGAAAAAGAAGAATAAATTGGAGAGAAAAATGGAAACTTTGTCACGAAGATAATAATGGATCTGAGATGGAAGCAGCGAAAATCTTCATATATTCACATTCATATCTCCATTCTTCTCTCACTTTTTCATTAAGTAGATTCTCTTTCTCTTGTATAAAATACAGTATTTGAATTTTATGTAACTCCTCATTCTCATCGTTTCACATTCTCATAAGAGCTATTGCGCTCACTCTATCTCACACTCACTCACTCTCTCTCTCTCTCGCTCTCTCTCTCTCTCTCTCTCTTTTGGTAAAGAGTTAGTGGGTAGGATATTTTTAATATTCTTTCTGAAGAATGGACATTGATATGTCCAAAGCTCCGCCATTCATGTAGATGCATAACAATATAATTATTATCTATAGTTATTATATTACAATTGCTTTTTCACATCATATACGGTTCAATAATTATTTTCTTAGTCTATATTATTTTAATTCATCTATAATTTTGCTGTATTGTAAGCTATTGTATATAAGTGTATAAGCCAGTATATTGTAATCTACATAAATAAAGTACTCAATCAATCAATCACTTTTGGTAAAGAGTTAGTGGGGAGGATATTTTTAATATTCTTTCCGAAGAATGTACATTGATATGTCCAAAGCTCCGCCAATTTATGTAGATGCATAACAATATGATTATCTATAGTTATTATATTACAAATTACTTTTTCATATCATATACAGTTCAATAACTATTTTCTTAGTCTATATTATGTAAATTCATCTATAATTTTGCTGTATTGTAAGCTATTGTATATAAGTGTATAAGCCAGTATAAATTGTAATCTGCATAAATAAAGTACTCAATCAATCAATCAATCAATCAATCAATCTCTCTGCTGAAGGGAGGGTATCCTTGATACCCTCTCTGAGAATGGACTTCTTAAGGTCCAAACTTCACCGTTTCATGTGGAATCATTACAGTAGTACCTTGACTTTTGCATTTTTCATGCTCAATATTATTGTAGAACTCATCAGTTAATATGATTCACCATGTCATTTTACCGCTACTGGTATTTATTTTTAACGCTAGAACGTAAGCTGAATTATGTTTTGTTAAACACATGAATAAAGGAATCTGAATCTGAATCCCCATGTATCTCGATTATTTATGGATTCACGTTTCGATACGTCTTCTTCCATGTTTCCTCATTTAACTTGTTACTCTATGTAACCCCATGTTTTGATCGTGATAAATTAAAAGATTCAATTTGATATTAGTATTCTCTCTCTCTCTCTCTCTATCTCTTTCTCTCTCTCTCTATTTTACTTTATCAATTTTCTGTTTTTTTCTCTTAAATATTCATATTGATTAAGACTTTTACAATATTTCCATTAATAAATAAATCCTTAGTTTAAATAATGAAAGTAACGTTTTGGTAGAGAGTTAGTGGGGAGGATATTTTTAATATTCTTTCCGAAGAATGGACATTGATATGTCCAAAGCTCCGCCAATTTATGTAGATGCATAACAATATAATTATTATCTATAGTTTAATATTACAAATTGCTTTTTCACATCATATACAGTTCAATAATTATTTTCTTAGTCTATATTATGTAAATTCATCTGTAATTTTGCTGTATTGTAAGCTATTGTATATAAGTGTATAAGTCAGTATATATTGTAATCTACATAAATAAAGTACTCAATCAATCAATCAATCAATCTACATCTTATTATTACTAGAATGTAATAAAATCATGTTATGTAGCTGTGTTATCATTCAAGATGATTTGTAAAACTGTAATTTTTTAACCATGTTACCATAGGCGACAAGCCTAGTAACGATTGTAAAATAAAATCTATCTATCTATCTATCTCTCTCATTTTCTTCATACAAGCTGTTCAAGCTGTTTCTATCTCTATATTGATATAGTATCTCATGTCACAAGGACGGGAAGGGGCCTTTTACAGGCGAGAATGATGTTGCAAGTCCAGGCGTTAGCCTACACTAATGAAATGAAATGAAAAAATTCTTTATTAGGCGGAGTTAGGACTTTTAAGTCCTCTCTATCACTCAGACTAGAATATAGACTAGAATATCATTCGAACACTGCAAAAGACATTCACGTCCAAGTAACGTATACTATCCATTGTCATAATAATCCAAGGAGAAATAATTTAGAAATAGAAAACATTACCTGCTTGTGCTGACGTTACTACATGCATTCCAAAGATCTTGAAGATGCATAGACTCACTCATTGTCGTACTTGGAATTGAAATCGGCCATTGAGGGGGCAACCCATAAGATTATTACATACCAATGCCACCAATGCCTTTGTGATCTATAGTATTACAAATATTATATATATAATTTTTCGTGCTAAAATACCCCAATGGCGGCCTTCAATTTAAAGTAAGAGCTATCATTGGAAAGGCATAGGCATTGTGGGTCTATATCTCTTTAAGGTCTTTGATGCATTCTATAAACATAACCTAGTTTACAAATTCCGAATCAGGAATTTTGTGGAAGTTGAAAAAACTTCCACCTGGAGCGCTGAAAGTGGTTTTCCGTAGCAGTATTGCTGTTCCAATTTTGGAACTAGGAAACATACTCGACTGTGGAGAAAACATATGGTTTCATTACAGTAGAGTATGCTGTACTGTAATGGAAATCATATGTTTATTTGTTCTGTTAACAGGATTGATTTCATGCATGGAGAACAGCTGAAATTGGATGACTATGACAAAAATTTATTAATCAGTTATATGCCAATGATATCTTCTTCTATCATCCTACATTATTTCAAGAGTTTTTCCCATTCATTGAATGATTCTTCAAAAGATTATACATTCTGTATCTTCCGAATTCAACTTAGAAGAGAAGGATGGGACGGTGAAGGAGGAATTAGAAAGAGAAGAATACGAAGAAGAATAAATTTCAGCTGTGAAAATTAAAGAAGAATACGAAGAAGAATAAATTCAGCTGTAAAAATTGTAGTAAACAGAGAATGAGAGAAAGAAAAAGATGGAAAAATACTGAAACTGGAAGGATTGTTTGTACTTCTCACTTCTCTAGAGACCAGGCAAGTTTTCCACTTCTGAGGAAACTGATATCCTCTTTCTCACCGCCTCATCTCAACCACTCTCTCAATCACTCTTGCCTCTCTTGTTCCTCTCTTTCTCTCATTCCCACCCCTTTACTTGTCCAGTGGTTTCGGAAGAAGTGAAATACGACCTTGCAGAAAAAAAACCGGGTCACAAGTGAAAACCGCTATAAAGAAGTGTGAAAACATGGGAAAGAGAGAGGAGAAGATAGAGGAATAGAAGAAGAAGAAGAAGAATAACACTGTAGCACGGAAAAAACCTGTTAGAGAGGGAGGAGGACAAGGGAAAATGGAAGAAGAAGAAGAATAAGAATAAGAATAAGAATAAGAAGAATAAGAATAAGAAGAAGGAGAAGAAGAAGAAGAAGAAGAAGAAGATGATGATGATGATGATGATGATGAAGATGATGATGATGAGATGATGATGATGATGATGATGATGTGATGATGATGATGATGATGATGATGATGAAGAAGAAGAAGAAGAAGAAGAAGAAAAGAAGAAGAAAAGAAGAGAAGAAGAAGAAGAAGAAGAAGATGATGATGATGATGATGATGATGAAGATGATGATGATGATGATGATGATGATGTGATGATGATGATGATGATGATGATGAAGAAGAAGAAGAAGAAGAAGAAGAAGAAGAAGAGAAGAAGAAGAAGAAGAAGAAGAAGAAGAAGAAGAGAAGAAGAAGAAGCAGAAGCAGAAGAAGAAGAAGTCGAGTAGGAGTGACAGGTGAAAAAAGAAGAAGAAGAAGGAGGAGGAGGGGGAGGAGCGAGAGGTGAAAGAAGAAGGAGGAGAGGAAGAAGTGGGAATAATTTGGCAGAAAGAGAATCGTGATGGTTGATGACTGTTTTATGCCCTGTTCCCTGTTTGTAATGCGAGAGGTGGATTTTAATTTGAAATTTCTGCTCCGCGCCCTTTTTTGTAGAAGTGATGGGTTTCTCGGAAATTGAATTTTGAAGAGAAAATGCGGTCCAACAGATGGAGAACAGGTTGAAACTTGCTAGATTTTCACACTTTGATGAAATGTTCACGAGTTTAAACGTTTTTCTGAAATAATTCGCTATTGCGTATGATCTTCGATTTTAGCCAGCTATGATCGTGATCGATATCTATGTAACATATGAATAATTTCTTTCATATTTATTTGTCTCATCACCCACGCACAAGCCCAGAGCTCAGTGAGCATCATCCTCAGAGAAACGAAATGATCCATTCATTTGTACGATAAGCACTCATAATCAATATATTTCCAAACAAACTCTATTCTTCTTCTATCTATCTATATATACAAAAGCGAAATGGTACTCACTCACTCACTCGCAGAACTAAAAATCTACCGGACCAAAAACGTTCAATTTTGGTAGGTATGTTCAGCTGGCCCTTTAGAGGCGCACTAAGAAATCCTTTGGCAATATTTCAACTCTAAGGGTGGTTTTTAAGGATTAAAAGTTCGTCTTTTAGCATGTATGCTCTTCTTATTCTCTTAATTTATAATTGAAAAATGTCCATACCATATGTTAATATAGAACTATAATCTAGAGAGAGTACCTCTTCGAAACAGTTGTTAACTGGTAACTAAGTTAATAATTTTGTCAGGTTGGCATTAAGTTGAGTTGACTTTGTTAGGTTGGCACCAAGTTGAAGATTGAAATGCATTTATCGCGGAAAAATTGATTGGGCACTGCTACTTCAATCACAGAGCTATTCCAGAGAGTATTACTAGCCGTCAGGCTCGCTTCGCTCGCCATATCCGTTTAGCCAGACGTTTAGTTTCTTACCAGACGTTAACGGACTTAAAAGAACTTAACCAGACGTAAAAGAACTTAACCAGACGTTAAACGTTTAATTATTATTTCAGTTTCTGGACCCCCGACTGGATCATCCAAGTCTGAGATCAGCAGGCTCGCTTCGCTCGCCTGGACGATCCAGTCGGGGTTCCAGGGGCGGAGCCCCCTGGCTAGACGGATATGGCGAGCGAAGCGAGCCTGACGGCTGGTAACTTATATTTTTAATATCATGATACTTGTGTTGATACTGATAATATATACGTTATGATACTTTCATAGATACCAATAATATACGTTTTCATGTCCACCAATTCAAGTTCATTGAAATATATGAAAATATTCCAAAAGAAAAAGATGAAAATAGGAAAAAGAACCAGAAAAAATTCTGGCTCTCATTTTTCCTTCAAATATACAACAAAATTATAAATTATTTCTCTTATTCTTCTAAATGGACAAGATTACCTAAGTCATCAAAATACTCCAAACAATATAGACCAAGTTTTGAATATGGTTCCAATCTTTGATTCTCCTCCATTATCAACTTACAAATTGATTCTAATATATTAATTAAAACTTGTAATTTGTCACATTATACAGGTTCTATGCACATGGAAGCCTTTCAATTTAGTAAGAGCAGAAAATCAGAAAGGAATTAATGCATACATGATTATTATAACACTATATTATAAGTGGAAATAGTTATTTGTTCAACTAGTGCGCAAAGTGACAGTTTGCTGCACCGAAAGAAACGTTTACGCACGAGCCGTAGGCGAGGGCGGAATGGTTTCTTGAGTGCAGCAGAGAAACTTTGCGCACGTATTTCACATTAAATTTTTCCTACTGTCACCATTGAATATGAGAAGTGGTTGATTATGGGTAAAATTATGGCTCAAATCCATCAAATGTTTGTCTGTATAATTTTGTTATTAATAAATACTTCAATTCATTTTAAACGAGATAATCTAATTGAAAATTAATAATCGATAATTTATTCGAATTAAAAATTGAATTAATCCAATTAATTTGAATAATTTTGAGTAAATCTTAGTTTCTAAATAATTTTTCAACCAATCAATTCATGAATGAAAAAATATTATTTGAAATAATGAATAATTGATAATATTCAAAATGTATATCTAATGATTTCTCATTTTTATTTATTTGAAAATCAGAAAAGATATGGATAGAACAAATCTGCATTCAAAATACACGCCAACAATGTCAACAGCTGATTGAGATGACTGCATGATAATACGCAAAGTATTAAGAGTACGCAAAGTAATACTTTGCGCACAAGAGCGGAAAAGTGATTCTTTGCGTTCTGTAATCAGTGCAGGAATGGTCACTTTTCATGGTAACTGTAGGAAAAATAGATTTTTTATATAATATTTGTATAAGGCAGCAGAAGGAGTGATGGGAAGAACTCTGGTGGTAGAATTATTGAACACTTTGAGCCGGTTGCACGACAGCCGGTTAAATTTTAACCGTGATTAATTCTACGAGAACCAATAAGAAAATCCGTCTTTTCAAAAATGCCTTCTCTGATTGGTTCTAGTGAAATTAATCACGGTTAAAGTTTAACCGGCTGTTGTGCAAGCCGTCTTTTCAAAAACAATTTCTCTGATTTGTTATCGTGGAATCAATCACGGTTAAAATTTAACCGGCTGTTGTGCAACTGGACCTTCGAGGTCGAAAGAAGATTACTTAAAATGACGTACAGAGAGGAAAGAAACAGAATATGATGAATAATGAGAACAAGGAAGGAACATGAAGAAGAACAAGTAGAAGAGAAGAAATTCTACAAAAACAACACTGCGAATCCAATTAATTAGCGAACGTTCGTTTTTTGGCTTGAAAAATTCACCAACTTGAATTCACTAGTGGGTTCAATTTATACTGTCAGCGCATTAGTTGGATGGTGAGCATTGGCGTTATACGTGAGACATTCTGACAGTTCCAAGTGATTTTCACCAGTAGATTTCCTCCAGCTGTCAAGTAAGCCTCAGCAGCTGGGAAAGCTAAGCTACGAGATTTTCCGGGCCGGAAAATAGTGGGGTGATTAGAAAAGGTGAAATCTGTGGCCTTAGGGCTTCCAAGTTCAGATGTCAGTGGCCAATCAGTCGCGAGGTCTTCTGGAAATCGTTTTTCCTTCCCTCACTCCAAATCTCTCCTTCAATTTTCTGCCTCTCTATCACTCTTTCCTTCCTCTAGTTATTTCACTTCTCTCTCTCGCTCTGCTTCATTTTCTCACTCACACTCTCTCTTTTTCTCCTTCAATATTTCTTTCACACCCTCTCTCTCTATTTCTGCTTCAATTTTCTCCCTCGCTTCTCTTTTTTCTCCTTAAATTCTTTCTATCTCTCTCTCTTTCTATCCTTCAATTATATTCCTCTCTCTCACTATTTTACCCTTCAATACTTCTTTCACACCCTCTCACTCTCTTTCTTCTTCAATTTTCCCCCTCTCCCAAGCTCTCTTTTTCTCCTTCAATATATCTTTCACACCCTCTCGCTCTATTTCTGCTTCAATTCTCTCTCTCTCACTCTCTGTCTTCCTCCTCCAATTCTATAACACGCACTCTCTCTCATTCTGCTTCAATTTTCTCCCTCACTCTCTCTATTTTCCTCCTTCAATACTTCTTTCACACTCTCTATCTTCCTCTTTCTGCTTCAATTTCCTCCCTCACTCACTCTCTTCTTTTCTCCTTCAAGTTTTCTTCCACACTCACTCTCTCTATCTTCTGCTTCAATTTTCCCTCTCACAGTCTCTCTTTGTCCTTCAATTCTTTCACACCCTTTCTCTATCTTTTACCTTCAATTTTCTCCATCACACTCTCGTTCTCTTTTCTCCTTCAATATTTCTTTCACACCCACTCTCTCATCTTTCTGCTTCAATTCTATTACTCACTATCTCTCTTCTTCTCCTTCAATTCTTTCACATCCTCTCTCTCTCTCTCTCTTTCTCCTTCAAATTTCTCTCCATCTCACTCTTTCTCCTTCAATTCTATCACATCCTCTCTCCTCTCTTTCTCCTTCAATTTTCTCCCTCACTCTCTCTCTTTTTCTCCTTCAATATTTCTTTCACACCCTTTCTCTTCCTTCCTCCTTCAATATTTCTTTCAAACCTTCTCTGTCTCCCTTCCTACTTCAATATTTCTTTCTCATCCTGTCACCCTCTCTCATTCTGCTTCAATTTCCTCCCTCACTCTCTTTCTCACCTTCAATTCTTTCACACCTTCTCACTCTCTCTCTATACTTCCATTTACTCCCTCTATCTCTCTCTCTCCTTCAATTTCCACCCTCCACATCACAACCTATCTCTCTCTACAGTACTTAACCTCCGCATTTCTTCTTCCAATTAACTCTCCATCGAGGTTGAATTCAGTTCAGAAATGACAACACCGCACAGTTTTTACTGAGCTGTGAAAAAACCACGGTAATTCATGTAATTCTAATTACCTGACTTCCCCCTCCCACTCACACCCACCTCTCCCTTCAAAAGACTACAATATCACACAGCTTAACATTTCCTGAATGACATGTACTAATTAAAAGATTTTTGAAAAATGGAGTGCAGAGGTAATTAGCGGGATTTTTGTTGGAGAGACATTGGTGGATTAATTTTTGTTCTTTTCGGGTGGTACCTGTGAATTGACTTTCTAATTGGACATGGATTTAGTTGGTTACAGTTAGTTAAACTTGAACCAGAATATGAGAAACTTTCTCAAGATTCCAAGACTTGAGCTCATCAGTCACAACATGACTACATTCAATTAATGACTAACATTTCACATTCAATTTAGGATGGAACAAAAATATTTATGAATAATGTATAGAAATAATGTTCATTTGATCTCTCACTCAAAATCAGCATTCTTTATCTATTACTTTTGAGAATGCTTTTCATGAAAATCATTATCGACTTCATTGAACGTATTTCTACTCACACTCAGAATAATATATTCTTGACAACAATATTCATGAATAATGTGTTGAAATAATGTTCATTTGATCTCTTACTCAAAATCAACATTCTTTATTTTATTAATTACTTTTATGAATGCTTTTCATGAATTTCATTCTTGACTTTATTAAACGTATTTCTACTCACACTCAGAATAATTTATTCTTGACAACAATATTCATGAATAATGTGTTGAAATAATGTTCATTTGATCTCTTACTCAAAATCAACATTCTTGATTTTATTGAACGTATTTCTACTCACGATCAGAATAATTGATTCTTGAAAATGTTGAAGACTCATCGAAGTGAACTCACCTGGAACAAAAGAAAATTCAAATTAGAATCAGATTGAATCTTTTACAAAATATTTCTCAGTCGTTATGAAAAATGAGAATGAAAGTAGTCTAAGTCCAAATTCTACACCACTATAGGTTCTTTACTGGAATGGGTTCATTTTTAGCTCCCCTATTCACTGTGATAGTGGTCCAAGTCAATACAATACAATAAAAATCTGGTGTGGCGCATTCACACAACTTTCCTTGCCGTTATGAAAATTGATCACCTGACGCTAGTGTTCCCGCGCATCTCATGTCTATTATTCAAAGATTTGAGCCAGCTGGTGACAGGGCGATAACGCTGGAGACACACGAGGTCTGCTATCTCTTCATAGTGAATGATTTAATAGAATCAACAGTTGCCAACAGTTTGCAATTTAATAATCTTATTTTCTCGAATATCGAGCTTATTTTCAATTTTAGATGAAAATGTTACGAAACATTAATTGTAGAGATTTTCATGATCAATCTTTTCCACTTGAATTTTTTTGTTTAAATTGTATCTAAAGCCTGATAATTAGGAATCTAAAATCAAACTTTGCATAGATGGGGCGCAGCTCCTGAAATTTATACAGATATGGGACTTGTGGTAGTTGATAGAGCTTATCAATGACTACTTTAGGTATGAATTTGATCAGAATCGTTGGATCCGTTTTCGAGAAAACGGCCACTCAACCTTTTTCATTATTCAGTGGTAAAAGTCTACTGCATTAACTGCTAATGACAACTGAATGAAGGAAACAGATGGAATAATGTCAATAGAAGGTGAAGAGAAATTAATTTCTCACTGGATTGGATGAACCTGTACCATTTATGATATTGAATACATACAAATTCTATAAGGAATGCTGGCTGTTTGTAATGATTCTGACTAGAGAAAAATATTAGAATCTAATGACAGAAATTGAAATGTAATGAATCTGTGGAAGTGAGGATTTTGAAAAGACAAAGTAGAAAGCTATCGGGAGATTGAAATGTAATAGAACCAGAACAATGAACAATTCAGAGACAAGCTGGGAAAATTGGAATGTAATAAAACTGGAAAAATGGGAATTCAAAGACGAAGTGGGAGAACTACAGTAAATTGGAATGTAATAGAAGTGGGAAATTTGAAAGACAAAGTAGAAAAATGACAGTTTAAATTTTATTCGAGATCATCCACGGCGGCCAACAATTGCCACGTGGCCTCTTCTCTCTGGGCACAAATTAAAAATTCATCAACCGGAAATGATCCACTCGACCTCTTACTCACTCCTCCTCACTCTCTCTCTCTGTTCCTCCTTCATCATTCCGGCTTATTGACATTCCACGCACCGCTAGACACTTTCCTATTTCATCCTCTATCTTAACTTTTCTCTCATCAAAATCGATTTCAAATAATCTTCTCATTCCACTCTTCTTCCCGCTCTACCTCTTCCTCCTCCTTCTTCACACCCTTTGCTTCCCCTTTCCACCATCAATTGCTTCCATCATTTTTCCTGCCCCCCACTTCCTATGCAAATCTAATCCCAATCAATCTCCTTCATGTCCCCCTTCTCATTTTTATTAAGGTCCCTTTTTTCTAGTTAATTCCTCTTTCTTTTTCGTCTTCTCCTTCTCAATATTCTTCTTCTTCTTCCTCTTCTTCTTCTTCTTCTGCTCTTCATCTTCTTTTTCTTCATTTTTTTTTTCTTCTTCTTCTTCTTCTTCTTCTTCTTCTTCTTCTTCTTCTGTGTTCTCTTCTTTCCTTTGTTTTTTTTTTGAAGTTCCTCTTTGCCAAGTCCTTCCCTCATGCTACAGTATTATTCCATCCACCCCGCAATCAATCTGAAACTGGTAGAAAAAGTGGAAAGAGGGGACAATCATTTATTGCAAACCAAGATGAGGCAATTTTCAAGATATTATTTTTTTTTAAGTCCTCCACATGGAACGAATGCTAATTCTCAGTATTATATGCGGGGACTGATCTGGTATTCATCCCAAGTGATGGCACAAGTGAATAGTCTAAAGATCTGAACTAATTTAATAAATTGAAAATCAGATTCAACTCTATTTACATTGTATTTTTCAAATCTATAAATTGTGACTGGAATGAAAATAGAGCGAAAATACAGGTGGCGCATGATAGAAAACCATAAAATAATTGGAGAATTATTAGTGGATTTTTCAGCTATTAACCTTGGGAATGGTCAAGATATTGAAAAAAAATCATAGTGAATCCCACGTTTTATATTCATTTCCCAGCACCTCCCATAGCTGTTGGTAACTTCGATCCAAGTTATTCGAGTAGGCCTATATCATATACTTGTATGATATCTTTGGTGTATTATTGTTCAAAAAAATAACAATTATATCTCAGGCATAATAATCACCAATATAATGATCTTTTCCTCCACCTACTGGCTAAAGTACTTACTTTACTCCCTGAAACATAATACTAAAGTGTCACTTTTTCGCTCTCGGTAGTAAAAAACAGAAAAAAACTCCCTAGGGAGTAGAAGTGACTCGGGAGTAGAAGTCCCAATAACATGGGAGCATCTCTATTTTAAAAACTTACATTATAATAGGTTAGAAGGTCTAAGCTCAGATGAGAAAGCATAATAGAGGTGTCTGTCATTGAGTCAACTGAATTCAATACCACAACAAGAAATTTGATCAACTCATGAAATATATGTTTGTATGATATTATATTCTTAATATTAGTGGACGATAAAAATTTATACAATTTTTAAAATATTTTATTCTATTCAAAATACCAGCCAACAAATATTTTTGATCTGCAATTCAAATCTGAACCGCGTGATCTGGAGTCAGCCATTTTTGGTAGACACCCAGCTGATATAATTGTTACAACTTTTGCTAGATAGTGCAATCGGCAGTGCCAATCAGCCGACCGGTTTTTAGGTTTTAGATTTTAGGTTATGTTGTTAGGAAACATTGTCACCAATACGTAAGTTATTAAAATGATTTCATTTGCAGTTTTTATAAGAAAATGTAGATGGAGGAAAAATGTTGTGTACATCACGAGTGAAAAATACTTTTTGTCCCTCAGGAAAATTGTTGCCCTCGGCTTCGCCTCGGGCTTCAAACTTTTCCCTCAGGGAGAAAAAGTCGTACTTTTCACTCTAGATATACAAATAACTATTTTGTCATAGTCATTCAATTTCAGCTGTTTTACATCCATGAAATCAAACCGGTAAACAGCTGATTGTAGAACAAACAAACATATGATTCTCATTACAGCATGGGCCTACTATACTGTAATAAAATCATATGTTTTCTTCACAGTCTGTTTCATTCTGAGTATGTTTCCTAGTTCCGAACTAGGAACAACAAAATTGGTACAAAAACCGCCTTTTAGCGCTCCAGAAGTTTTGTCAACTACAATCAAGAAATTCCTGATTCGTAACTTGTAAACTAGGTTATGTTTATAGTAATGTCAGCACAAGCAGGAAATGTTTTCTGTTTCTCAATTAATCTTTTCTAGATTATTATGACAAAAAAGTGTAAGTAACTTGGACGTGAATGTCTTTTGCAGTGCTCGAATGAATTCCAGACTCGGCTAACGCCTCGACCATAAACATCATTCTCGCCTGCAAAAGGCCCCTTCCCGTCCTTGTGACTTAAGATACTATTTCGTGAATCACATCAATAATAAATTATCAAAACTGTGATTGGATATTCTGGTATTCTGGTTATATTTTTTCATAATTTAGCCACAGGTCAGAGTTGGGAAAGTATAGAACTACTTCATCTGATGATGGACAAGGATAGCAAACAAATGTTAATCAGGTGCTGCCTTCATAACTTTTATCTCACTATAGTTAGCCCAATATTGTAATTAGAAACCATAACAAAAATAATCCCACAAGCCCCTAGTTGAAAAAAATAATCACGAACGTCCACTTTGAGAGTTGGGATTCATTCAAAATGGCCTCCACCCGATAAATACCGTAATTTGACAATTAGCGGTTAGCTGCTGTGTAGGTGTAGATACACCCTCAGGAATTAACGTACACACGTTAGGACGTAACGTGTGTACACGTACTACTTGTACGTTAACGCACGAACAAATAATCCTCCCCCTTCCCACCCTGGTATTAACTCATCCGCGGTAATTGGAAAACATTTTTCCGCACCCCTGGATTTCCCTCCCACCCATTGTAAAAACTGGGCAACAATTTAATCTTTACAAACGACTGTCACGTATTCTAATCGGCGACGCATCAAATTAAGCTGAGTAATCATTTTTGGTCGTACCCTAACACCCCTCTCCTCCCCCCTATTCATCCCTATTCACCCCCTCCCTCTCCTCTAAACCTTGAAAAGGAGTACCAACCACAAAGATCCGATTAAACATTTAATACGATAATCGGTGTGAAATTATTGGTGCTACGCCGATGTGTGCTGTATTTAGACAAGGGGTGACCGCAGGGACGCGAGTGGACTAGGGCAGAACGTGTGCGAGCGAGCCATGATTATTATTATTATTATTATTGGTGTCTGTGTGGGTGAAAGGCATGCGAGGGTGAATAAAGTTGGTCACTACAGTGCAGTTAGAGTTAGTTATGGTTTTAGAAGCCAGCCAAAGTCTAAATCACTTCATACACACGTCATTCTGGTTGTCAAGTAGATGACAAGTGTCCACGCGCTCCAACTGTCACTTTTCTTCTTCTTCTTCTTCTTCTCTCTTCCTACTTATTCTACTCTTTTTTCTCCTTCTTCATCTGCTGCTCCTTTTCTATCTTCATCAATCTTTTATTCTCTATCCATTATTCATCCAGCATTCATTAATTTTCAATGGATGAATAATCTATGCATTAATTGGCTTTGGAAAAGAGTATAATAATAAATTATCATTATATGGAAAAGGTGGAGTTTCAATCAGGAATGAAAAGTCGAGATGCATTTATAATTAACTATCAGTACTGAGAGGATAAACTGAGACTACTACGTAATCAATTCAATAATTTGACTAATATGAATGATATCAAATTTATTGGTTATCATAAACATGATAATAGTCATAATAAAACACAAGAATATTGTCTAATATCGGGCCGAGCTTCGCTTTGGAGTACGAAAGCATGAAAAATTTACTACGAAAGAAGAAATTATAATAACATTCATGCAGAAATATTCTATCTAATCACAGTAAATTGAGATTAATTCCCAGAGAAATGCAAAAATTCCCCTCACAAAGACCCGGTTGCACAAAAGCCGGTTAAATTTTAATCCTGATTATATCCACGTGAACCAAATCAGAGAAGACCATTTCAAAAGATGGATCTTCTGCAATTAATCAGGATTGAGAATAACCCGGCTTTTCTGCAACCGGCACTAAGTACCTGATTGAATGATTACAAAAGTTCAACATTTGAGTCGTAATCCTGACAGTCCCACACACATGAACTCGCTCACTCACTCACATCATCAACAGACGACGTAATAATTATTATCAGCTGTTTTTCCAGGGATGAATAATAATTATCCTTCTAATATTATTCAGCAAGTCTTCCCAGGGATGAGACCAATGCAATCGAATTTTCTTATATTATAAACCTACTATGTTCTGAATTTCGTGAGAATCGTTAGAGCCGTTTTCGAGATCCGTAGAAATACAAACAACCAAACATCTAAATATCTGAACATCTGAACATCTAAACATCTAAACATCTGAACATCTAAACATCTAAACATCTGAACATCTAAACATCTAAACATCTAAACATATAAACAGAAATTGCTCGTTTAATAGTATAGGATATCACAGACTAAGTTATCTATAATCTATCATAGAACTATTAATCAGTACATCCCTTCTCAGTGGTAATTCATAGACCAATCCCTCCCATCAACATTATCATCTTAATAAGACAGAAATATCATCACTAACTAAGCAGGTTTTATCCACACTGAGATTTACTATAAACTGTCAGCATAGTTTGAATGAGAAGCATTGATACTACTTATGAGGAATTCTGACAGCTTGAAACGAAATTAGGAGAGAAATCCACCACTAATATAATATCAGTTGTCACCCACTCTCGGCTGGTGTTGTCACAACACTTGACATGAAATGTTGTCACCCACAGCACCGGCACAACATGTGAATGTGACAACATTGAAATGTGACAACATTGAAGTGTGGCAGAATGTCACCCTGTGTTACACTTACGGTTGGTCTGATTTTTGGTCCAGGAATATAATATATTGTTGATCTGCAAGATGAATGTCACCCCGTGTTACACTTGCTATGATTTATTTTTGGACCATGATGTAATATCGGGGATCTGTGAGATATGTCCATGTTTCTGGGATCAGATATGTACTACAGTCAGGTCTACGATTTGATAGCAGTAGAGAAAGATAGGAGAACAACTTGTCGATTCTCTGGATTGCCACAGCCTTCTATAGATTGATTGATGAGTACTTTATTTATGTAGATTACAATATATACTGGCTTATACACTATATACAATAGCTTACAATACAGCAAAATATAGATGAATTTACATAATATATAGACTAGAAAATGATTATTGAACTGTATATGATATGAAAAAAGCAATTTGTAATATAATAACTATAGATTGATAATAAATTATATTGTAATGCATCTACATAAATTGCGGAGCTTTGGACATATCAATGTCCATTTTTCGGAAACAATATTAAAAAATATCCTCCCCACTTACTCTCTACAAAAATCCATACTAAATCCATGGAGGATGACTGATACCGGTATATCGAAGTGATATTACTGATAATTCTTGTTTGGGATAATCATGGGATTTTTTTCATATTGTCCTTTTGGAGGAGCGATAAGTCGTCGGTCCCGACTACACAAAGTAGTCGTCATCTCTCATCATCATCCTTCTCACTCATTACCCACGCTCAAGCCTAAGAGCTCATGAAGGCATCACCCTCATTATCATTATTATTCGTGAAGAAAATGAATTTTCAATTTTCATTGTTGAATTTTGATAATCGAGATGAATTATTTTGTGAATAATTATATTCTTACATTGTTGAAGTTGTCATACACATTCCATTACAAACGACAAGCCTCACAAAAATCAACAAAAAAACCTCTCTATTCAATCTATTCAATCACTCTGACACACACACACTCTCTCTCTTTAGTTTTATCCTCATTATTAAGTGTTTACAAGTTTGTGTTCTTCAATGGTTCCAAACTTTTTGAAATAACTCGAAAGTATTAGTTTCAAGTGGTAATTGAGTAGAATATTACTTATCAATTTATTAATTCAAGTCATCTAAATTCAATATTTATGGTTTTCATGTTTATTTTGGACTAAAATTTTATGAAAATTGTACACGTGAAATTCTAACCTTATTTTGGACTTCGTCACCTATAAATTTGGAAGAAAAATAGCACAAGGACAGTCCTTGTCCTTGGTAGGACAATCCTAAGGTAGTCACTACTTTATCATTTTATCTACCAATGTTATTACATTAGTGTCATTTGCATTGTACATGAATAAATGAATTAATTACTCTTTCCTGTTAATTGAATCAACTCTGAATGATTTATCGTTTCTATGATATGGTTTTTACTTATTGATATTATCGTCTTTTTTACGCTTAGACATAATATTTCGTTTGCACTTTCAACATTCTTTATCTACAGTTAAGTGGTGAAGGGGAGGGTATCCTCAATATCCTCTCTGAGAATACACTTCTTAAGGTCCAAACTTCACCGTTTCATGGTAAAACATTACAGTAGTACCTTAACTTTTGCATATTTCATCATTTTTCTAGCTCAATATTTTGTAGAATCTCTAGTAGAATATGATTCACCATATATTAATTTAATCTACTGGTATTTTTATTTTTAACGCTAAGTTGAACTCAATATCATTGTAAACTCTTTAGTTAAATAATTCATCATGTATCTAATTCTACTGGTATTTCATAACGCTAGAACGTAAGTGAATTCTGTTTTGTAAAACACATGGATAATAAATAAAGAATAAATAAAGCCTTTATTTAGTCTCCAGACAACTTTTTTTCAATACATCATTGGAAAAAACAATTTACAATCTATACAAACCATTCATCTTCAGTTTTCAATACACTAGAGAAATTCTTCTTTTTTTTATATATGAATACATATATAAATCTTCAAATGAAAAAGAGTCCGTACAGTCGTACAAATTTAGTTTTTTACTCCTGTTATACAGGAGTATTTTTTCCTTCCTCGAGCAAAATAAAAAAAAAAAATTATAGTTATGAAATTTAATGAAATTGAAAGAATAATATAATATAAAGAAGAATAGGCTACAATAAAACAATAATTTCCTTTTTCCAATATTGATAATTTCTCTGGAAACTAGGCCCACTAGCGGGCATAGGCCTCCACCAGGTTTTTCCATCTCTGCCTGTTTTTTCGCCGTCTCCATCCAGTTTATACCTGCAGTCTTTACGAGATCATCCTTCCATCTGGCTTTCTGTCGACCTACTCTTCTTGTTTTCCACGTTGGCTCCCAACTGGTGACTTTTCTCGTCCATCTGTCGTCTTCTAATCTTACGATGTGGCCAGCCATTTCCTTTCAGCAACTTCACTGTTTTGTCACATCCTCAAGGTTTGTAATACTTCTTATAAAGAGTTCCTGATTCTTTTTGTCTTTTTATATTCAAGATGCTCTTTCTTGCTGTTTGAGTGACTTGAACCTTTTTCAGCGACGTTGTTCTTACAAGTCCAGGTCTGTGCTCCATATATAAGTGCTGGCATTAAACATGATCTTATCACTTTGGCCTTTGTTGAAATATTGAGCTCTTATTTTTCATATACACTTCAAAGCCCAATACTTCTTCCATGCTATGTTGAATAAACACACATGGATAAAGGAATCTGAATCTGAATCCTATTTAAGGCTCTAGATCAGTGATACTTCCCTGTGAAACAGACCAAATCAATAATACAGTATTACAACAGCAGTGCGCAATATCGCCGACAAAAGTCAAGCGAAATTAAAAAAATCCGTCGCAACTGATTATTGCAGCTGTTCTGGTTTTGTACACCTCCTTCCCCATCACAAACTTGCAACCCCTATTGGAATACCCCTGGCTTCCCACCTCCCCCCCTAGTGGTAGGGGGGGAAACATTCCCCATGTTTCCACCTCACTACCCACTATACAACCATTTGACACATGCTTTTTAAATTTTTAATAAACTCTGTACGTTTGACTTTAAATCCTTTATCCATCTCTTACTCTTCCTCTCATCAACTTCTCTCTCTCTCATTCATATCTTCGTTCTCCTCTAGCTCTTCCCCTACCACTTCATCAACCTCTTCCTCTTTAGTGAGGTCCACGTTATAATGGCAGTGTTTCATTAGCAATGGTGTTGCTATCCTTGACTATCATTCAACAAAGCGGATAGCGTCTCTCTTTCTCGCTTTGCTCTGTTGACAGATCGTCTTCCAACAATGTAAATTGATAATTAATTGACATCATAATTCATCTTAATTATGAAAATTCATTATGAATTATTGAAAATATCATAGCGCTATGATATATATATATATATATAGATATATATATATATGTCTGTGCTCGGTTGAAAAAGGAGACTCAGTCTCTGAAAATTTCCCTAATCTCTAATGTAAGTTTTCAAGAGTTTTTAAGTGTTTCAATCTATTCATATCGTGTCTCCTGTTTTAATTTATATAATATATTATATATAATATATATATATATATATATCTATATTAATATGAGCTATAACAGGTATATACGATATTGTATCAATATCTAGCGGATAACGCTATCTCTTTCCTCGCTTTGCTCTGTGCCCAGATCGTCTTTCACAATGTAGAATTGATAACTAATTGACAAAATAACTCATCTTAATTATGAAAATTCATTATGAATTATTGAAAAATATAATCCTTGCTTGATAAAATATAATTGATTATTTTGAACGAGAATGAACAGTTAATATTACATCAATAAATCTGTATCAGCTACCGTCTATAGAAGGCATTGACAAGACAGAGGATTGGCAACGTTTTTCTAATATCTTCCTCCACTGCCATTATAACGTGGACCTCACTATAGTAAATTCAACTCCAACTATTCAACTCTTTTTTTTCTTTGTCAGCTGAGCTTTAGTGTTTACAAATTGTGTTTCTTGGATGGTTCCAAATTTTCTTAAATAACTCATATTAGTCGTTACAAGTGGCAATCGAGTGGAATATTTCTAATTAACTTATTAATTCAAGACATCTGAATTCAAAATTTATAGTTTTAATGTTTATTTTGGTCTAAAATCTTATAAAAATTGTACACGTGAAATTCTAACCTCATCTTGAACTTTGTCACCTATGAATTTGGAAGAAAAATAGCACAAGGACTACCTTATTATTTCATCTTTCAATGTAATAACATTGGTGTCATTTGCATTGTAAGTAAATTGAAATGGAATTTATAAAAATGTCAGCATTCCTCGTTAATAAAAACATTTAAATGCTACCCATTCAAACTATGATGCCACAGTCTGAAGTACAGAGTCCCACCTACAGTAGGCTACATCAATCAATCCATACACTCATGTGACCGAAACATGTTGTGATAAAATATTTTAAAAAATCTGGTGTGGCGCACTCACACAACTTTCCTTGCCGTTATGAAAATTGATCACCTGACGCTAGTGTTCCCGCGCATCTCAAGTCTAATATCAAAGATTTGAGCCAGCTGGTGACAGGGCATAACGCTGGAGACACACATGAGGTCTGCTATCTCTTCAATAGTGAATGATTTAATAGAATCAACAATAATTGCAATTGAATAATCACATTTTCTCGAATATAAAGCTTATTTTCAATTTTAGGTGAAAATGTTACTGAACCTTGATTGTAGAGATTTTCATGCTCAATCTACTCCACATTTTTTTTGTTTCAATTGTATTGAAGCCTGAAAATTGGGAATCTAT
>NC_052515.1:13349130-13377369 GCF_014356525.2 Nilaparvata lugens
AATTTTCTTAGTCTATTTTTATGTAAATCATCATATATTTGCTGTATTGTAGATATGTATATAATGTATAAGGCTGTATATATGTAATCTACATGATAAAGTACTCAATCAATCAATCTCAATCTCTCTCTCCCTCTTACACTCCAGTGTTACCCTTTCTCTCTATATGTATCTTCCGTATCTCTTCCAGACTCTTTATCTTGTACTCTTCCTGTCTATTCTCTCCTCTCTTTGTCACACTGTTTTTCTCTACTCCTCTGAGAAAATGTCCACTCTCTGCTAAGACATACTTTCTCTATGTTTTAATAACTTTCCAGTTACCAATATCATTTTCAATGTTTTCTCTCAAACACTGTCTCTTTCTCTCTTCTCCTCAACTGGTTCAGACTCTCTCTCTCAGATTTTCTTCATCTCTCTCGATCTCACTCACTCACTCTCTCTCTCTCTTCTCCACTCACTACCACTACCTCAGCTAGTTCACTGTAGCTATCTTTCTCTTTTTCCTCAACTGGCTCAGACTCACTTTCAAATCCCCTTTCTCTCACTCGATCTCACTCACTCACTCTCTTCCTTCCATTCACTACCACTTCTATTCAGCTAGACTACCCTCACTGTTTTCTCTCATAGTGTTGACTTACTCACTCACTCACTCTCCTCTTTTTGTTCAGGCTGGCTCTCTCACTCTCTTTCTTTGTCACCAAGATATTGCTTCTCCAATAGGATGAGATTGTTCGCTTTGTTTTTTCAACTCTCCTCTTCCTATTCACTCTCTCCTTTGATATTACCCACAATGGATTTCTATCTCTCTCTGTCTCTACCGATTATCACACGTACACGTGCCAAAACGCGAAATCAATTGAAAAACCTTCTGGTCTATGAATTCAACTTCCACTCAATCAATGTACCCAGATATGGAGAATCATTTTGTTCAACAATTATGTTCGGTAAGTATAACCATAGAGAAACGATAGCATAAGTGGAAATCCCATGGTATAGGGCGTTATGTCGCAACTTTAACTGTTATCCCAAGCCGATAGTTCACGTAGTTCTTTCCCATGCAGCTGTGTGACGCTGGTAGTCTCTCAAATTATGCCGATCATACACTCTCACCCCAAGAAACAGTAAAAATTGACAATGATCGACAGTAATCGGCTTGAGATAGCAGTAGAAGTTGCGACATAAATTCCCTATACTATGGGATATCTACTCACGCTATGTTTCTCTATGGTATAACAGAGCAGAGAGCATCACAGGCTGAAAAACACGCTCATGAACTATGTCAGTGATTTTGAAATCAGCAACACCTAATTATATCATGTGAATCAAATGAACTTTATAGCTTTCACCGTATAGGTGCGTACAGATTTACGCGCCGCGAACATGAGCAATTCTCTTTTAATCAGCTGATGCCAAGCTTTCTATATCTATATCTTACCGTTTCTGTAAAAATACAGATATAGTCAGCTGATTAAAAGTGAATTGCTCATGTTCGCGGCGTGTATATCTGTACGCACCTTTAGATTGAACCAGAAACTTCAATCAAAATTCAAGGCAGACAACTGAAGTATAAAGGACAGACAATCTGTGAGATAAATCCTGAAACTTAGGTTCTCTTTCCTCCTTCTTCTCTCCTTCTCCTTTGTCCTTTTTCTCTTGTTCGTTTTTTGTCATTCTTCTTCTCCTTCCCTTCTTCTCCTTCAACATCACCCTCTTTCTCTCCTTCTCTTTGGTAGAGAGTTAGTGGGGAGGATATTTTAATATTCTTTTCGAAGAATGGACATTGATATGTCCAAAGCTCCGCCAATTTATGTAGATGCATAACAATATAATTATCTATAGTTATTATATTACAAATTACTTTTTCATATCATATACAGTTCAATAATTATTTTCTTAGTCTATATTATGTAAATTCATCTATAATTTTGCTGTATTGTAAGCTATTGTATATAAGTGTATGAGCCAGTATATATTGTAATCTACATAAATAAAGTACTCAATCAATCAATCAATCAATCTACCCCATCACCTTATCCCTCTCACCCTTCTTTTTCTCTCCCCCTCCCTCCCCTTCTTCTTCTACTCCTTCACAACCTTTTTTTACTCTTTCACCTTCTTTCTCTTATTTTTCTCTTCATCATTCACCTCCTACTCCTCCTCCGCCTCCACCACTACCATCTCTCGCTCTCCTACACACACTTACCCCTCTTCCTCCTCCACCACCTCCTCCTTCTCCTTCTCCCGTTTCTGTTAAACTAAGAAGAGGTCAACAGCATCACGACACTGCATAGCGCACAAAACATACAACAGAGCATACACCCTTTTTACGATGTCGAGAGCTGTTTACAACAGTTTTGTCGTGTATAGTGGAAAAGAGACCACGCTATAGAAGAGACCACCACCTATTTACCAGAACAAAGCCGGCGTCTCAACATCTCAATGTTTCAAAGCACCCTTCCTGGATAATACAACAACCTCTTCAGGTCAGGTACTCTCTCTAGAAGAGAGTCAAATAAGAGATAGAGAGAGAGATAGAGAATGGGAGAGGATTTGGTGCGGTTGAAAAGAGTGCAAGGGTTGAAAATGGAAGTTCTTTAGTCAGAATATTCACATCTCATCCACCCCTTTCCATCTCTGAACTATCCCTCAAATGGCTGATAGAGTTATTCAAAAATATAACTATACTATTCCTATCCGAATTGTATTTTGAATGGAATAAATTCAGATTGAAGCAATTCAGATTATTACTAGATCCGTACAAACGATTCCTCATAGACAAGTTCTACCTAATATACGCCTTCAACAAGTAACGTATTTATTTATTTACGAATGGAGAAACATGATAAACTAGAAATGATAACAAAGAGAATCTTGATACCCGACTCAAGAAATTACTAAAAAGTAGTTAAATCCTTGATAATTACACAAGAACCCAACAACATTTCAAACCAGAGACCACAACCACAACACCAGATACAGGAATCTTCTCATCACCAGTGTTGCAAGAAAGGCACTATACCAGAGACATTTCAATCATTTAGCACCAAAATTATATAATCTACTTCCTGCAAACTGCAACAGATTAATCATCCTAGAAATTTCAAAACAATAGTACACAATTGGTTGATGAGCAAAGGAAGACAGAACATAGAAAACATTTTTTCAAATAACAACTAACCACCTAATGACTTACTAAACACTAACTAATCAATTAGTCACAAATCATTGATTAGTCAACTAATCAATTTACGCACAAAAAAACTAACAAAACCTACTCTAGAACATGGTACGCCATAGTGGAGTAGGTCAATTTCCACACAGAAAAAACTAAACAAGTAGAGGACACATTATAAGAATTTTTTGTAACTAACTATTGTATGTAATATTGTAATTTATCTAATATTTTGTGTAATTGATGTTGTAGTTTTAGTTTTTTTGGGAAATAAACATTTATTTATTTTATTGGTTCTCTCATCATTGAATATGAAGAGTCACCTATTCCTTATGAAGTAGAAGTTTAGAGGATATTATCCACAAATACAGATACAGAGAGAACTCGCAATCTGAGAATCTACAAATACATATATGAAAGATAATCACAACTGAAGAAATTGCCAAAAAGTAATTTCATGTTTCATAATGAGTTCACCAATCACCGACGTAAAATACTACTAGAGAAAAATAATATCCTTCTATATCCATCCACCACTAAAGTTAGAGACTCGATATACGACAACATAATAGAGAACTATAAAAGTTTCTACCAAGTTCAATATACGTTTGCAGCCAATTTAAATCAGACGAGACGAATTATTCAACTACAATTCATGTCTTGTGCACCATTAAACAAGAAAAGTTGTCGTTACATGGAACAAATCAGACGCTAGCGAAGTTTGTTCTCCGAGCCGACTACTACTGGATATTAGCGAAAAGTTTGCAGCAGAGTTCGCTCATGAATGGGAGAGAAAGCACGTTGCAAACAATATGTTATCAGCTCGATTGGCAACAGTAAATTCGGTCGGCAATTTGAGAGAGATCCACGTGAAACTGTCAGAAATTCTTGAGGAAAACAACAATGTTCCACGTTTAACCAAGCATGACAATCTGGAGATTTCAGTTTTGTAGTAAAATTCATTTGAAAATGTCAGAATTCATTATGAAAAACATAAATGCTACCCATTTAACCAACACTGATAACTTGAAATTCCAGTCCTAAAATACGATTCTTTTCAAAATATCAACATCCCATATGTTGAAAACATAATTACTTGATGTAAATGAAAATATTGATTGTCAGATAAATTTCATGATTCACCAAATAAAGTCAATTATGACATGAGATACATTGAATTTTTGGCGTTACGAAGTTCGCCGGGTCAGTTAGTATTGTAATAATGATTTGCGATTGTCAATAGAATAAATAGATGTACCAAATATATGAACACCATGATATACTAATATGCGGGTAAAGGTAGATCCTATCTACGATGTATCAGCTTATATCAATCTGATATAGTGTGGTAAATATTTATCAGAAACTGGAGACATTCCGTTGATATCATTCAGCTATTATCATGATATATAATATAATAGAGGTATGCACGAGGTTGGATTTGAACTAGCTATTCGCTAATTTGCTATATAAATACTCAAGTATTGCTCATTTCATTGCAATTGGGATGAAAAGAAGTTTTGGACTGTAGTCTGTTTCTTTGTCCTCAGGTTGATTGTGAATGATAAATAAATAACAAAGGAATATGGCAGCTGATTCAAATTATAGTAAATAGCTTGACTTAGCTGGCTATATTATCAAGTTCGTGAAGAACCCTAATCAATGATAAATTTTGTTAAATATAACTACTATGCAAGTTGAGCTGGGTTTACACCGGAGTTGATAATAAAAGTTTTTAACATTTTTGTTATTAACTGATGTTAATAATTCCATGAAGTATGGAATATTGCACCTCATAAAGCAAGGCAAAATAACAGGTAGGAGGTCAGTGGGGCGAAGAAGGATATCTTGGTTGTGCAATTCAAGGGATTGGTTCAAGGGACCTCAAATGAATATTTTAAGTCAGCTGTAAGCAGGGTAAAAATTGCAGGACCTCCCAAATATTTAGGAGGTCCTGAAAATCGCCATCATGATAGCCAACCTCCGCTATGGAGACGGCACATGAAGAAGAAGAAGGAAAATAACAAGTCATTAAAATTATGTTAATAACATTTTCTTCAATAACAAGGAGTTTTCTGTTGAAAACACATTAACCTTAACTATTGTTGAGAAATTTTTGACGATACAGTCAAATTAATAGCTTTTTGTTGATAACTCGTGTTATCAACTCCGGTGTGAACGCAGCTCTATATTACTTTACCGGATTTTCCTGTAATATAACTCATAAACTCAATAATACAATTTACAACAAGCCCTAGACTCCTTGTTCAACATTCAATACTTAACCTAAATCCTTCACAGTTAAACTCCACCAGCTATCAAACTATATCAACTCACCTTCAAGTCTTACAGGAACAAATTAATCTTCAAACCTAATCAGACCACGACGGCACAAAAGTAGATCACACACCACACTATCACGACACGGAATCTATCAAAGTGTACACGACATTCCGTGTGATAAATAACACGAGAACTATCACACTATTTATCACGGTACAACACTGGGAATGAATCACGATAAGGGGATAAAACGCGGTAACACAATTAATTGAGTATCCTACAATGGATCAGTTCTTATTTGGGAAGTTCTAATCTTACGAAATTGGACAGTTTCCAGGACTAAAGTTGCGTTTACACCAAAGTTATTAACAAAATGTTTATCTAATAATAATAAAATAATAATATATTCATTTCCATAAGAAAAGAACAAAATAAACAAACATCTTGTGCTCTTGTAAGAAAATAACCAACTACTTATCAATACTAAGATAAGTTAATGATAATGACACATAATAATAAAGTATAATAAAGTATGAGGCTCCCTGACCATAGAATCACAAAAAAAAATAGTAAAATATGTAGCTTCGCTTGCCTATGGAGAAGAATGGATTAGGAATGTTAAGAAAGATCTAGTTTTGGCAGGAATTACTGATGATGAAATTAAAAATAGAAATAATTTCAAAACAAAAGTGAACAAATGGGAAATTATTCCAGAGATAAAAGCACCAAGAGTTGGCACAAGATGGAGTGAAGAAAGGAAAGCTGCATTCTCTAAGAGAATGAAAAGCTGGTGGGCGAGTCTAATAAAAATCGATGATCATGATTTACTCAGCGTCTTCCACTCGGGAGCTCTACGACTAATAATAATAATAATAATAGAGTATAATACATAAAATAAATTTATCACTTGAATATTAAAAAAAGAAATAATAATACTCATGAATCTCCTTTCTCACCTACACTATATAGCTATAATGAAAAATATATGGAAATAGTCAACCATGCAAATGATAAAATCATGTCTGCATGATATTTTTCGACCTTATAGATTCTATTAGATTAAACGGAGCTTGACAAACACATAAATGTCTATCATGTGTAATATCGTAGTATGATAAGGTTATGTTCAATCTAATAGAATCTATAAAAACGGACATTTTGTTTATAACTTTGGTTTATACGCAGCTTAACACAAGATACTTAACACATATACTTATACTTATGAACTTATACTTAACACAAGCTACTATAATCTGAAGATGCCTACTATAATAAGTACGGTGGCTATTATAATAGGCTTATTATTGAAGATGAATATTAGTACGGGACTTACATAATCAATTATAAATATTGGTACGAGGCTGGCAAAATATGATTCATATGATTTTCTAGGACCACAAGTTAAGGATAGTAATGTAATGAACGATAAATTCATGAATGATACCGGAGAATATTATCAATACGATTTACAACGAACACGACCTAACTCTACTACAATAATGTAAACACAATAAAATAATACAATAGTGCACAATAAATTGGGAATCGAGAATAATAAGAATATTTAAATTCGACTAAAATACTTATCAACCATGTGTGTGTTGATATTGTTAGTGGAATTTTTGAATAAAAAAGTAACAGCTGATATGATGATGGCCAGGAAAGCTAGATGTGACGTCATGATTAGATATTACAACTTGACGAAAGAGGAAAGTTGTTTATGTTAGTTGGAAGGTACTATGGAGATAATAAACTTGATCTTTGGTCGGATATTATTATCAGCTGATGATTATGAAGAGCGCCAAATTCGAATTTTGGAACAGTTGTGTAGAATATTAGTGGGAGATTTTAGTGGGAAAACTTGTTATTTTAAACCACTCTTTTGATAAATTTTATCTCAATTACTTCAAAAGAGTGGTTTAAAATAACAAGTTTTCCCACTAAAAGTCTTCATACTAAGAAATCCTGAATGTTATCATGTAATATTACTTCAATATCATGAATGACTGGTACTTACTGGTGACCTTTTTCTCGTATTTTCCATAAAAAATTATATAGTTCCGAGCACTATGCCATCTTCAAGTGACAAAAATAATATAAGTGCTTGAAACTAGTTGTGTTCATATAAAAAATGAGAAAGGTTACTAGTAATTTTCAAATTCAAATTCAAATTCATCTATTCCTTGTACAATATTACAAAAATAATCAAATTGATATGTTCAATGTATAATACAAAAAATCAAAGTACAAGAGAATGTAAAGCTCACAAGACATGAGTCCGTTCGAGAGCTTAATTAAGAAATATCAACTTTAATAATAGAAAGTTGAAAGCATTTTATTTATTTATTTACTAGTAGCTCTGTGAACAGTAGACCTCGCGCAGTTATGAACCACAGTCTCCTCTAATACTGTCAATCAGAGTAAATATTCTGTCCTGTCGTGTCGGCGAGATATCGGTGTATAAACGACTAATGGCTGTTTGGGTTGTTGAATCGACAATGCTTATAATTTGATGTAAACAGCTATGCTGCTATCATCAAAAGTATACCGAGTTGAAAGCAGAGAAAAGTCGGGAGAAAATACTATGCTATTTGAAAATATCAATTGTATGCCTCACTGCATGCAATTAATAGTCCACACAACAGATGTGTTTTCAATAAGTTACATTGAGATATTGAATTGCATGCGTCATTGCATGCAATTTATAATCCAATCGACAGCTGATTTATGATGAATAATTCTATAGTATGATTTTTACTGTAATATTGACGTATGGAAGAGGCTCCTTCTCCTTTTATATATTATCCTTGAAATGCAAAATTTCCAAAAACCTAGTATATACGTCGACGCGAAATTAAAAAGGGAACATACCTGTCAAATTTCATGGAAATCTATTGCTGCGTTTCGCCGTAAATGCGGAACATAAATAATATAAACATAAATAAAGAGGAATGCAACTTGAATCTTAGACCTCACTTCGCTCGGTCAATTAGGTTAGCAAAAACAATACCTATACATCGATCGGAAAAGAAAAACATGCTATTGCCCAAAACTTGTTCAATTTCCTGATTTGGTTTCGAATTATCCAAATATTATACATAATATTTTATGTATTTTCATTAATTAAGTAATAATGGAAAAGCTTCAGAACGACCGCGGCGTAACCGAATTGGAACTAATTCAATAATACCATAATAACAACACTGACCACATTAATAAGATAATAAATTTAATCTAATTCAAATTTTGTGGTTGCCAGTTGAGGGTGATATTTATAACTAATTGCGGCCGGGATATTATCTCCCATGCCACTAATATTTTATCGGATTGGAAATGTTTCATTGTTATTCAATTGTTACAGACTTCAATTATTGCAATAAGCTATCAATGAATACATTCTACTGTATATAATATGTTGAATTTATTCAATATGAATAAATACCGGTATCGTAATATCATTTCACCTCTAAACTAAACGATTATATTTATTACAAATATTTAATTACATTGAGATAAAGGATTGTTCTCAACTATTGATATGGCTTATTTTTCTCTCCCTATCATGTAGGTATTGTACGAATCAATAAATCAATCAATAAAGGTCATAATAAAATTGATTTTAAATTACTCTCCATCTAACGACTTATAAATTTATCATTTATTATTCCACGACTGTGAATAATCAAAGAATATAGTTAGGTCCATGTTATAATGGTGGTGGAGAGAGATAAGAGAACAGCGTTGCCGATTCTCTTCCTTGCACTGTCTTCTATAGAATCTAGCTGATACCGTATATCTAAAGGTACGTACAGATATACGCGCCGCGAACATGAGCAATTCACTTTTAATCAGCTGATTATATCTGTATTATTACAGAAACGGTAAGATACAGATATAAAAAGCTTAGCATCAGCTGATTAAAAGTGAATTGCTAATGTTCGCGGTGCGTAAATCTGTACGCACCTTAATGAAATATTCACTGTTTATTCTTGTTAAGAATATTAATTATATTTTATTCATCAAGGAAATATATTTTTTGATGATTCGATGTTAAAGTGTAATTATTTATTAATTATATTTCTACATTTCGTTGGGAAACGATCTGGAAACGTTGAAGAGATGGGGAAGGATAGCACTATCTGCTTTGTCGAATGATAGACAAGGATAGCAACACCAAAGTTGATCAAATCTTGCCATTATAACGTGGACCTCACTATTAGAAGATAAAACAAAGATGATGCAAAGATGATACGAAGATGACACAAGGATGATACTCAAGGAAAGCATCACCAAAGTTAATCAAATACTGCCATTATAACGTGGACCTCACTATAGGAAGATGATACACATATGATACGGAGATGATACAAGGATGATACACAGATGATACGGAGATGATACAAGGATGATACACAGATGATACAAGGATGATACACAATGATAGCAACACCGATGTCAATCAAATACTGCCATTATAACGTGCCATTAGAACCTCACTATAGGAGGATGATACAAATATGATACGGAGATGATACAAAGATGATACGGAGATGATACAAGGATGATACATAGATGACATGGAGATTATACAAGGATGATACACAAGGATAGCATCACCAATGTTAATCAAATACTGCCATTATAACATAGAGCTCACTATAGGAAGATGGTACAAGGATGATACACAGATGATACGGAGATGATACAAGGATGATACAAGGATGATACACAATGATAGCAACACCAAAATAAATCAAACACTGCCATTTTAACGTAGACCTCACTATAGAACTGCTATATTCACCATCCAACCGTATAAATTTATAAATCTAAAATCATTCTAGAAAATCACACTAGCATAAAATGGAGGTTCTGAACAATACTTCGAGGAATAAAAACTCAAAAATCTCAAGATTTTGTGAACAATCCTCCTTGAAAAACTTCTTGAACGAGAGAAACTTCAACAATAACTTCTTATCCGTTCAATCATCACTCGACTTGTTAAATTGAATCCGAAGCTGAAGACAAAGGATGAATAAATAATGAATCAATTCTCTCACTGATGAATGAATGATCTTCGGAAAAGTTTTCACTCAGGAAAAAATTGCTGCAACGTGCTTGCGCATTGAAATTTATCTCGATATAAGAAGAAGAAGAGGAATAAGGAGGAGGAGAAGAAGAAGAAAAAGAAGAAGAAATTGGAGAGAAAAATGGAAACTTTGTCACGAAGATAATAATGGATCTGAGATGGAAGCAGCGAAAATCTTCATACATTCACATTCAAATCTCCATTCTTCTCTCACTTTTTCATTTAAGTAGATGTATAGTATAGTACTTGTATATTATACAGTATTTGAATTTTATTTAACTCTTCATTCTCATCATTTCACATTCTCTTAAGAGCTATTGCGCTCTCCCTATCTCACACTCGCTCACTCTCTCTCTCTCTCAGTCTGAGCGACTACAGAGGGCTCAGAACTATTGCATCCGGTTCATCTTCAATCTAAGAAGAGATGATCATATCACCCCATTTTTCCAGCAACTACATGTGCTAAAACTCAAGCAAATGAGGGAGTATCACATTCTGATGCTGCTTCATGACCTTTTGCATGTAAAAACCCCAGGTTATTTAGCACATAAATATGTTTTTATTGGAGATCGTAGTGTGAGAGGTACCAGGCAGGGCTCCCAACTATTGGTTATTCCAAATCACAGATCATCTATGTATAATAAATCATTTCATGTATCAGCTTGTCCGATCTGGAATCTGTTGCCTCCAACTGTGAAGAGTATTGGCGATCGAGCTCTGTTTGGCGCGGCAGTATTGAATTGGCTGGGATCTGGTGGCGCAGATTAGGCTTGGGTCGGGTTCAGCTTTATTTTTTATTGTCTATTTACATTGTATCAATCTACATGAATTTAACTCATTTCCACCTTTTATGCAACTACAGATACAAAAATATTTCATCCAAATATATTGTTTTGATAATTATTATACTTTGTAAAATCTTTATTTTTAGGGTTGTTTTGTGTGCATGTGTGAGTGAATGGCAACTTGATTAGATCTTCATTTCTGATAGGTTTCCTATAGATTTATCTAGTGGAATTTGATCCTTAGTTTAAATAATGAAATTAACGTTTTGGTAGAGAGTTAGTGGGGAGGATATTTTTAATATTCTTTCCGAAGAATGGACATTCCAAAGCTCCGCCAATTTATGTAGATGCATAACAATATAATTATTATCTATAGTTATTATATTACAAATTTCTTTTTCACATCATTCACAGTTCAATAATTATTTTCTTAGTCTATATTATGTAAATTCATCTATAATTTTGCTGTATTGTAAGCTATTGTATATAAGTGTATAAGCCAGTATATATTGTAATCTACATAAATAAAGTACTGAATCAATCAAATCAATCAATCTACATCTTATTATTATTAGAATGTAATAAAATCATGTTATGTAGCTGTGTTATCATTCAAGATGATTTGTAAAACTGTAATTTTTTAACCATGTTACCATAGGCGACAAGCCTAGTAATGATTGTAAAATAAAATCTATCTATCTATCTATCTATCTATTGTGGTGCGTTTTTTAACGGCTTCACATATGTAGAGAGATTTGCCAAATCATGTAGTGCTGAATCTAAATGCCTCACGTTGGGCCGGCAAATCAAGTGGAGCGGTATTTGATGGCTTCACACATGTAGAGTGAATCTTGTACTGAGTCAATGGTGTAGCGGCTATAAATTTTGTAATTGCGTGCGTGGACGCTGAATGTACACCAGACTGATTGATTCACTACAAGATTCAATACAATTGTCGGAATCGCGGGAGGCCTAAACGCTCGCTCACCTTTGATTCTTCTAATGACAAATTGTATAGTGATGAAATTTTTATAAGTAGTGTAGCGATCGCTAAACACTGAAGACGGATACCTTAAAATTATTACCTGTGAAGAATGAGCATACAAAATCATACAGGTCGAGCAAAAATCCCGATGTAGATAATTTACGGGACTGCGTCTCTAATAAGTTCTGAAGGATTAAAATACGGTATTTGGACCAAATATCGTTCAGAATATATTCGAGAACAGAGTCTTGTCGGTTTTAAGCTCTATTGTAGGAATTTATATGATCTATGGCTGCCACTGCTGTACAATTGATGCGTTCGCTCCAAAGTCGAGGTAGGTAACAGATAAAAGCTGATATATGAGCAGGTAAGGACAAAGAATAAATATCTCGATCTGACCCCACTCGCTACATCCACTTAGACCTGTTCCAATATCCAGCTCAATTCGATTATTCCAATGATCGTATTCGATCGGTTCTTGATGATATAGAACGTATCAGACACAATAATTGACAGGCTTAAGAAATAATCGAACTCAGAAAGCGAATTAACAAAACTGAAATATATTACAATAAAATATGTAATCATACAGTGCAGATTCAGAATTTGATTTACAGGTTGATAATAATTTAGTATTAACAGAACAGTTAAAAATTTTCTTGTGCTTGCATGATACCATGCGTGATTCAACAGAATTTTACAATTGATAAAATTTAACAGTTTGAAAAAAATAGTGAAAAATGAATTATAGAAAATATTTTTTAAAATGCTCGGGTTCGTGGTTCAGGCAGCGGAGGATAGTCAATCAACTACAAATTCTTAGAAATTAAATATGAATAAATTCTAGACTCTTAAATGCTAAAGCGCTTGTCGGCGTGGCCAATAATTTAACGAAGAAAAAATTTATGTTTTCTGTACTGAAATATTTTCGAAGCGTAGATTGGGGCCCCTTTTAAAACTTATAACTCACGTGAATTTCCTTGGCGGTCGTGGTTTTCTTCTTTAGATCAAAATCGTTTGATCGGCGGCAATCCAGGCTTCGGTTTCAGCACGTGGGGAATTTTAATTTAATATCTCCTTCACCGAATTAATTAAGGGATAATTTACTTTAAGCTTTTGAATTTATCGATTGATGAAAACAGAAATTTACAATAACAAATAAATTGGCCTAAAATATCGGCTCACAAATAGAACATTTAAAATCGAACAAGAAATTTTCACAAATAGGTCTTTGGTAACTATAAAAAGAGATCTGCACGGTGAGGATTTCAAAAGGAAGTGCTGTCTTTTTCTAAGCTTCTAGGCTAGACCTTGCTTCTCAGAATCTCGATGTAATAATTTGCATAAAAATTTGCCATTGGTAGAACGCTTGTGACGTAGACATGACGTCAGTGGCAAGCAGTAGAATATAATTCTTTTAATTACAATAATAATTCAATTCATGTAATTCTTAAAACTGCTTAATCTTATAGACATAGTTCCTCTCATACAATGTACATGTGCTAGCGTGAATGATAAGGCAGGGTTGGTGTCTGATAATAGATTAACATGTGTTGCTTTCAAACGATCACCTTCTTGGTGCTATTTCTATGCACTGTGATTGGCTTAGACCCGCCAAGAGATTTAATTACCATGTGGTTCAGTTGAATTAAATCATTTATAATTAATATTCTTGTACAATTTTTATTAGGTTTGAGACTGTTATAATTAATTTCTGCCATTTTATCAATAATATAATTTCATGCTATGACCTATTTAGTTACAATAAGACCTGACATATAATATAATTCTTAAATAATAAATAATTTCAACGATAACTCATACATTTTATTTTTTTATTTGAAATCTTGATCCTTTATGGATAGTTTTGATTTTTAGAGATGGTATTATATCTTACGTGGAGCCAGCGTGACATTTGACAATACTTTGAATCAGTCAGCTGTGTTCGAACTGTTTTAAAAACATCTAATCGATAGTAAACAAAGTGTAACCTCAAAATCAGTGAGCGATTCATAAACAATTTGTGCTCTATTTGCAAAATAATTATAATTTTATTGAATAATTTTCCTAGAAAATTTCCGGTACAGAACGGTACTCTTATCTAATATACAGTTACTGATAAGTAAGCTTTATCGCCCGGTCGCTAACTATTCCTTTAGCAAATTCTTTCATTTTAAAAGGTAATCACAATTTTTCTCTCTTTTCATGAGGTCTATTTGAAAGATTCATCACACAAAAGCCCCCAGGATATTTTAAATAGGTAATTGGGAGACCAGTCGAAACAATGACTATTTGAAAAATCCGATATTGTGATGAATACACCATTTCATCTCCTTACTTCTACGAAAACTCAACACTTAACACTAAAAACAATATATCGTGCACTTTTGGCTACGAGAAAATAAATAATTGATTGTTCCTTTCATTGGATACAATCGAAATACAATAATTAATGAGGTCTCTTTGGATCCTTCATTAAAACAACTCCACAACTTCCATTCATGGGTGGCTTATGAGCAGACCCACAACTATAACAAATATACAAATTTCACATATTATCCTCTTAGAATTCAACAGTATTTGCGACAAATATAGATTTTCATCATTTTTCATAGTTTTTACAGGTTTCGACTCTTTATTCTGGCTTTTACATAAATTGGGTGAGAGTGTGATTTTACTTTGGCGACTTGACATCGTCTACCGTTTGACTCGAGCAATTCCTTTTTTACGCTTAGTAGTTGTGTACAACAGGGTTACACTTGAAATGGTTTTCTTGATTTTTATCAATGCTGGTTACAAATATTAAGTCTTCAAGATTACATTTATCAATTTGAATTTCAATTCATGATCTTTTGATGCAACAGTAATAATTTCACATTTGAAGGTAAATTTCATTTTCTTTTTAGCTTTTTTAGCATACATTTATATGACATAGAACATGCCATTTCGTGCAAATTAACATAAATATATATTTTTGGTTGCGTTTTTACTATAATTCCACATTAAATAATAGGTTACATTAATTAACAACGATATTGCTTTGATTCCTATACATTGACTCTATGATTTCGTACACATTGGTTGGTGTGACGAAGAAAATTATCGAACAGGCTTTGGTTCTGAATAGATTTTTCTATTGACTCTGTATTTCAAGGTTAGATTTACACATTTTTTCAAATAAACTTTGTTTATTTTCTTTCCTCCTATTCACTACTAACTTCATGTTATTTCTAATTTATAATTATTTTCTGTGGATACTATAATTCTTGTTTCTATTTTTCAGTTGTGTAGATGATACTAGGCGATTTTTCCTGTGATGATTGTAACATGAGGCAGATGGCTTGATCAGGTTGGTAAATTTTTAAAGTTGTTTCGTAGTTTTATTTTCTTCTGTTATTAAAGTTGATAATAATTTCTTCATTTGATGTGGATTTATAATATTTTCCTCATTAGCTGAGATGCGGCGAAGTCTAGTTGTTGATTAGGCTGCAGTAGAATATGCCGTCTGCAAAGATGTGATTCGGTGGTAGGCTGTGACCATGAAGTGTTTGATATTGGTGTATTCCACAAATGCATTTTTCAGTTAATCCGAAATTTTTCTCCTCAAGCCCCCATCTAATTTGATTTCTCTATTGTTCCAAGTTTCCATTCCAATTTGCAACTATCCGTTTTATCTAAACTTTGCTTTAAACGAATGTGCCTATGGTGTAAATCACTTCTTACATACGTGTCTCCTCTTTGTCGGCCGGTAACATGCAGTTGCTATTCTTAAACCTTACATGCCGGTGGTGTCTGTGTGTCTTTCCAAATGATTTTTCCTTTTTTGCATGCCAGTGTACAGTCTACTTGATTTTAACCGACATGATGCGGTGGTTGTAGTTTCTTCTGGATATCTTCCTTTTTCCTTTCCTTGCATGTCGTGGGAATCGTGATGTAAGATTTTAGCCTAACATGACGGCGGTGTAGATAAATTTTCTTGAGACCATTTTTCTTTTTCGTGGAGCTGCTATTTTACTTGTGTGTGGTTTTGATTTAGAGGTTTTTTTTTTTCAGTTGTGATTTCAATTTGTTGTGGGTTTCTGTTTCATTTCTATTGTTTAGGTGACTATCTTCATGAATGCTGGGTTTATATGTTGCAGGCGCTCCTCGGTGGATGGACGGTGATGTGGGCGGTCGGCGGTCCGGGCTGCTCTTCTACGCGGCGGGCAACGTCCTGGACTCCTGGTGTCCGGCGCGCGGTGGTGCGGGCTGTCCCTCTACCTGATGGATGCCGTCCTCGGCCTGGCGGGTGATGTCGGCTGGTCCCTCTCGGCGTTCGGCGGGGTGCGGCGCGACTTCAGTCCTGACATTCTCGGTAGGTCGGTCTCCCATACATGTGTTATGTTCGCTTGCTTGTTTGACTTCCTTTATTTGGTCGTAGTTCTTATTTATATTGTTTAGTGTTTCGTTCATTTGATCGTAGTTCTTATTTATATTGTTCAATGCTTCCAGTGTTACTGGAAGAACTTTGTTTTATGCTTCCAGGATGATGCTCCAATCCAGCATGGGAATGTGGGTATGTAGCCTTCGCGGCGGCGGAAACTCTGTGGTGTGAGGTGCAGGCGTCTGGACTTCTGGAACGTGGTACATGGGCGTTTCTCCCGCGCGCATCTTTCGTCTCTGAAATCACTGATGTGGCCTCCAGGATGCGGTGTGGTTCTTCCATAATTTATTGGATGATGCAATGATGCGAGTGCAGTGAAACGATTGCAAATATGTGGGGTTATGTGCAAGATTACAAATGAATGACCACAAGTTGAAATAGTGTAAAAAATTTGTTGAAGTGAAGGAATACAAAAGTGTGCTTCAATAATATGTTCAGTGATGAAGTGAATCAAATTAGCAATATCGTTAACATAAAATGATAAACATAAAGGATACAATATGGATAATGCGATGACAAAGGTACGCCTCTTACAATTTATTATTATTATTATTATAAATATTTTACTCTTAATTTCTTGCCGCAATATATATAGGGCTAGTATTCTTCGCAAAATTTTATATAAAAGCAGCAGTGTTCTGTTTGAATTATTCCGCAAATAATCCGTGATTTAATTTTACTTCCCTCTTTATGTTTTAAAATTTAAAAATATAAATAACTTCAATCCTCTTTTCTGTAAATTTTTATAAATTGTTTCAATATAGACCTAATATTCTTCAAATAATATGACCTTTCTTATGATATCTCTTATACCTATGACTATAGTATGACCAATTTTCGAATAACACGATAATAAAATTCTGAGTTCGATTCTTTCTCTAAAAATTCATCAATCGATAAATTCTTTCGTTCAAAAATTGGGTATGGTGCTTCTTGTTATTTATATAACAGTGAACAGTCAATGTTAAATTCGAAAAAATTCACAACCAGAATTTTTCAAAAATTTCCTCGTTGTCAGGCTATATGTATACTGAGCAACTAAATAATCCTCGTAGTCGATTATCCACCTCTTCAATGCCTATCACGTTGGGCGCCAAATCATGTGGTGCGTTTTTTAACGGCTTCACATATGTAGAGAGATTTGCCAAATCATGTAGTGCTGAATCTAAATGCCTCACGTTGGGCCGGCAAATCAAGTGGAGCGGTATTTGATGGCTTCACACATGTAGAGTGAATCTTGTACTGAGTCAATGGTGTAGCGGCTATAAATTTTGTAATTGCGTGCGTGGACGCTGATGTACACCAGACTGATTGATTCACTACAAGATTCAATACAATTGTGGAATCGCGGGAGGCCTAAACGCTCGCTCACCTTGATCTTCTAATGACAAATTGTATAGTGATGAAATTTTTATAAGTAGTGTAGCGATCGCTAAACACTGAATACGGATACCTTAAAATTATTACCTGTGAAGAATGAGCATACAAAATCATACAGGTCGAGCAAAAATCCCGATGTAGATAATTTACGGGACTGCGTCTCTAATAAGTTCTGAAGGATTAAAATACGGTATTTGAACCAAATATCGTTCAGAATATATTTCGAGAACAGAGTCTTGTCGGGTTTTAAGCTCTATTGTAGGAATTTATATGATCTATGGCTGCCACTGCTGTACAATTGATGTGTTCGCTCCTAAGTCGAGGTAGGTAACAGATAAAAGCTGATATATGAGCAGGTAAGGACAAAGAATAAATATCTCGATCTGACCCCACTCGCTACATCCACTTAGACCTGTTCCAATATCCAGCTTAATTCAATTATTCCAATGATCGTATTCGATCGGTTCTTGATGATATAGAACGTATCAGACACAATAATTGACAGGCTTAAGAAATAATCGAACTCAGAAAGCGAATTAACAAAACTGAAATATATTACAATAAAATATGTAATCATACAGTGCAGATTCAGAATTTGATTTACAGGTTGATAATAATTTAGCATTAACAGAATAGTTAAAAATTTTCTTGTGCTTGCATGATACCATGCGTGATTCAACAGAATTTTACAATTGATAAAATTTAACAGTTTGAAAAAATAGTGAAAAATGAATTATAAAATATTTTTAAAATGCTCGGGGTCGTGGTTCAGGCAGCGGAGGATAGTTAATCAACTACAAATTCTTATAAATTAAATATGAATAAATTCTAGACTCTTAAATGCTAAAGCGCTTGTCGGCGTGGCCAATAATTAACGAAGAAAAAATTTATGTTTTTCTGCACTGAAATATTTTCGAAGCGTAGATTGGGGCCCCTTTTAAAACTTATAACTCACGTGAATTCCTTGGCGGTCGTGGTTTCTTCTTTAGATCAAAAATCGTTTGATCGGCGGCAATCCAGGCTTCGGTTTCAGCACATGGGGAATTTTAATTTAATATCTCCTTCACCGAATTAATTAAGGATAATTTACTTTAAGCTTTTAAATTTATCGATTGATGAAAACAGAATTTACAAATAACAAATAAATTGGCCTAAAATATCGGCTCACAAATAGAACATTTAAAATCGAACAAGAATTTTCACAAATAGGTCTTGGTAACTATAAAAGAGATCTGCACGGTGAGGATTTCAAAAGGAAGTGCTGTCTTTTCTCTAAGCTTCTAGGCTAGACCTTGCTTCTCAGAATCTCGATGTAATAATTTGCATAAAAATTTGCCATTGGTAGAACGCTTGTGACGTAGACATGACGTCAGTGGCAAGCAGTAGAATATAATTCTTTTAATTACAATAATAATTCAATTCATGTAATTCTTAAAACTGCTTAATCTTATAGACATAGTTCCTCTCATACAATGTACATGTGCTAGCGTGAATGATAAGGCAGGGTTGGTGTCTGATAATAGATTAACATGTGTTGCTTTCAAACGATCACCTTATTGGTGCTATTTCTATGCACTGTGATTGGCTTAGACCCGCCAAAGAGATTTAATTACCATGTGGTTCAGTTGAATTAAATCATTTATAAATTAATATTCTTGTACAATTTTTATTAGGTTTGAGACTGTTATAATTAATTTCTGCCATTTTATCAATAATATAATTCATGCTATGACCTATTTAGTTACAATAAGACCTGACATATAATATAATTTCTTAAATAATAAATAATTTCAACGATAACTCATACATTTTATTTTTTTATTTGAAATTCTTGATCCTTTATGGATAGTTTTGATTTTTAGAGATGGTATTATATCTTACGTGAAGCCAGCGTGACATTTGACAATACTTTGAATCAGTCAGCTGCGTTCGAACTGTTTTAAAAACATCTGATCGATAGTAAACAAAGTGTAACCTCAAAATCAGTGAGCGATTCATAAATAATTTGTGCTTTATTTGCAAAATAATTATAATTTTATTGAATAATTTTCCTAGAAAATTTCCGGTACAGAACGGTACTCTTATCTAATATACAGTTACTGATAAGTAAGCTTTATCGCTCGGTCGCTATCTATCTATTTTCTTCATACAAGCTGTTCAAGCTGTTTCTATCTCTATATTTATATAGTATCTTACGTCACAAGGACGGGAAGGGGCCTTTTACAGGCGAGAATGATGTTGCTAGTCCAGGCGTTAGCCTAGACTGATGAAATGAAATGAAATGAAAAAATTCTTTATCAGGCGGAGTTGAGACTTTTAAGTCCTCTACCACTCAGACTAGGATATAGACTAGAATATTATTCGAGCACTGCAAAAGACATTCACGTCCAAGCAACGTACACTATTTATTATCATAATAATCCAAAGAAGAATAATTTAGAAATAGAAAACATGACCTGCTTGTGCTGACGTTACTACATGCATTCCAAAGACCTTGAAGATGCATAGACTCACATGCAGCGCTAGTGTCGTACTTGGAATTAAAATCGGCCATTGAGGGGGCAACCATAAGATATTACATACCATGCCACCAATGCCTTTGTGATCTATAGTATCACAATATTATTTATTATATATATAATTATATCATTGGGAAGGCATAGGCATTGTGGGTCTATATCTCTTTAAGGTCTTTGATGCATTCTATAAACATAACCTAGTTTACAAATTCCGAATCAGGAACTTTGTGGAAGTTGAGAAAACTTCCACCTGGAGCGCTGACGGTGGTTTTCTTGTAGATGTTTTGCTGTTCCTATTTCGGAACTAGGAAACATACTCGACTGTGGAGAAAACATATGGTTTCATTACAGTAGAGTATGCTGTACTGTAATGGAAATCATATTATGTTTATTTGTTCTGCAAATAGCTGTTAACCGGATTGATTTCATGCATGGAGAACAGCTGAAATTGGATGACTATGACAAAAATTTATTAATTAGTAGGAGTGGCCGTAGTCGAGTGGATCAGATGCCGGCTTTATGATTCAGAGGCCCGGGTTCAAATCCCGGCCCGGGCCAAGATATTTATCTCGGACCACTCCCGTGTTTCGGATGGACACGTTAAGCCGTCGGTCCCGGCTGCCTAAAAAGCAGTCGTTATGTCATGTCAGAGGCCCTGAAATTGATCAGTTGCGACCTGAAAACTCTGACACCAGACCTGAGCCAGCCAGGTCACTCGATACTATTTTATTATTATTATAATAGTTATATTCCAATGATATCTTCTTTTATCATCCTACATTATTTCAAGAGTTTTTCCCCTTCCTTGAATGATTCCTCAAAAGATTATACATTCTGTATCTTCCGAATTCAACTTAGAAGAGAAGGATAGGACGGTGAAGGTGGAATTAGAAAGAGAAGAATACGAAGAAGAATAAATTTCAGCTGAGAAAATTGAAGAAGAATACGAAGAAGAATAAATTTCAGCTGTAAAAATTGCGGTAAACAGAGAATGAGAGAAAGGAAAAAGATGGAAAAATACTGAAACTGGAAGGATTGTTTGTACTTCTCACTTCTCTAGAGACCAGGCAAGTTTTCCACTTCTGAGGAAACTGATATCCTCTTTCTCACCGACTCATCGCTCTCTATCTCTCTTGCCTCTCTTGTTCTCTCCCTTTCTCTCATTCCCACCCCCTCACTTGTCCAGTGGTTTCGGAAGAAGTGAAATACGACCTTGCAGAAAAAAAACCGGGTCACAAGTGAAAACCGCTATAAAAAAGTGTGAAAAACTGAGAAAGAACGAGAGAAGAAGAAGAGATAGGAAGTAGAAGAAAGAAGAAGAATAGAGAAGAAAAAAAGAAAGAAAAGAAGAAGAAAAATAAAAAGAAGAAGAAGAAGAAAAATAAAAAGAAGAAGAAGAAAAATAAAAAGAAGAAGAGAGAAGAAGAAGAAGAAGAAGAAGAAGCAGAAGCAGAAGAGGAAGTCGAGGAGGAGGAGGAGTGACAGGTGAAAAAAGAAGAAGTCTATGATGAGGAGGAGGAGGAGGAGGAGTGAGAGGTGAAAGAAGAAGGAGGAAAGGAAGAAGTGGGAATAATTCGGCGGAAAGAGAATCGTGATGGTTTATGACTGTTTTATGCCCTGTTCCCTGTTTGTAATGCGGGAGGTGGATTTTAATTTGAAATTTCTGCTCTCCGTTCTTTTTTGTGAAAGTGATGGGTTTCTCGGAAATTGAATTTTGAAGAGAAAATGCGGTCCAACAGATGGAGAACAGGTTGAAACTTGGTAGATTTTCACACTTTGATGAAATGTTCACGAGTTTAAACGTTTTTCTGAAATAATTCGTCATTGCGTATGATCTTCGATCTTAGCCAGCTATGATCGTGATCGATATCTATGTATCATATGGATAATCTCTTCTATATTTTTATTTATTTGTCTTATCATCCACGCACAAGCCCAGAGCTCATGTGAGCATCATCCTCAGAGAAACGAAATGATCCATTCATTTGTACGATAAGCACTCATTATCATGTATTTCCAAACAAACTCTATTCTTAACTTATACTTTTAATATCATGATACTTGTGTTGATACTGATAATATATACGTTTATGATACTTTCCTACATACCAATAATATACGTTTTCATGTCCACCCATCTAAGTTCATTGAAATATATGAAAATATTATTATATAATATTATTTATATTTCACTTTTAAATTATGGAAAAGTTCCACAACATCAACATTCACGCTACAAACTTAATTAATGAAAATATTCTAAAAGGAAAAGATGAGATAAGAAGAAAGAAACAGAAAAAATTTCTCATTTTTTCTTTCAAATATCCAACAAAATGATAACTTATTTCTCTTATTTTCCTAAATGGACAAGATGACCTGCACCATTAAAATATCTCGAAACAATAAATGTGAAGCTATCAATCTTTGATGATTCTCCTCCACATTTCACCAACGAATTGATTCAAATCGATTTATTTTATCGAACAAAACTAGTATTTTGTCACATGAAAAAGGTTCTATACATATGAAAGTCTTCTAAATTGATGAGAGCCGATGAAATAGATGCATTTGTGATTAATATAACACGATATTATAATTGGATAAAATAAAATTTCATATAACATTTGTATAGGTCAGCAGAAGGAGTGATATGAAGAACTCATTATAGTCATTTTATGCAAAATTTGACTATAATTTGGTATTTTAATCATTCTAAATTCAAAATTTCTAGCTAATATATATTCTTGGACAGAACTTTGAACTTTAAATTTCCTCAGTAAGAACATAAGCTATATTTTCGGACATTTTATTATTTATCAAAATTTGGGAACAGAATAGTTTTGGGCTATGCCTGTTGTTCTATCCCGATCATATTCATATGATTGTAATTATGTCAACAAATAAATAAAATAAATGAACTCTGGTGAAATAGTAAAATGACAGTGAAGAGAGATAGAAGAACAACGTTGCCGATCCTCTGTCTTGTCATTCGCCTTCTATAGACAGTAGCTGATACAGGTTCATTGATGTAATAATAACTGTTAATTCGTTTAAAATAATCAATTATATTTTAAGCAAGAAATTATATTCACAATAATTTCATAATTGGGATGGAATATTTTGTTAATTAATTATCGATTCTACATTGTTGAAAGACGATCTGGCAACAGAGCGAAGCGAGAAAGAGATAGCGCTATCCGCTTAGTTGATTGATAGACAAGGAAAGTAATTAATATCATTGCTAATCAAACACTGCCATTATGACGTGGACCTCCTGTAGGAATATTGAACATTTTGAGGCCAAAATAAGATGATATGAAATGACGGACAGAGAGAAAAGAAACAGAATTATGATGATTAATAAGAACAAGAAAGGAACAGGAAGAAGAACAAGTAGAAGAGAAGAAATTCTACAAAAACAACACTGCGAATCCAATTAATTAGCGAACGTTCGTTTTTTGGCTTGAAAAATTCACCAACTTGAATTCACTAGTGGGTTCAATTTTTACTGTCAGCGCATCAGTTGCATAGTGAGCATTGCAGTTATACGTGAGACATTCTGACAGTTCCAAGTGATTTTCACCAGTAGATTTCCTCCAGCTGTCAAGTAAGCCTCAGCAGCTGGGAAAGCTAAGCTACGAGATTTTCCGGGCCGGAAAAATAGTGGGGTAATTAGAAAAGGTGAAATCTGTGGCCTTAGGGCTTCCAAGTTCAGATGTCAGTGGCCAATCAGTCGCGAGGTCTTCTGGAAATCGTTTTTCCTTCCCTCACTCCAAATCTCTCCTTCAATTTTCTGCCACTCTATCACTCTTTCCTTCCTCTAGTTATTTCACTTCTCTCTCTCGTTCTGCTTCATTTTCTCACTCACACTCTCTCTTTTTCTCCTTCAATATTTCTTTCACACCCTCTCTCTCTATTTCTGCTTCAATTTTCTCCCTCGCTTCTCTTTTTTCTCCTTAAATTCTTTTTATCTCTCTCTCTTTCTATCCTTCAATTATATTCCTCTCTCTCACTATTTTCCCCTTCAATACTTCCTTCACACCCTCTCACTCTCTTTCTTCTTCAATTTTTCCCCCTCTCCCAAGCTCTCTTTTTCTCCTTCAATATATGTTTCACACCCTCTCTCTCTATTTCTGCTTCAATTCTCTCTCTCACTCTCTGTCTTCCTCCCTCCAATTCTATAACACGCACTCTCTCTAATTCTGCTTCAATTTTCTCCCTCACTCTCTCTATTTTCCTCCTTCAATACTTCTTTCACACTCTCTATCTTCCTCTTTCTGCTTCAATTTCCTTCCTCACTCACTCTCTTCTTCTCTCCTTCAATTTTTCTCCCACACTCACTCTCTCTATCTTCTGCTTCAATTTTCCCTCTCACAGTCTCTCTTTTGTCCTTCAATTCTTTCACACCCGTCTCTATCTTTTACCTTCAATTTTCTCCATCACACTCTCTTTCTCTTTTCTCCTTCAATATTTCTTTCACACCCACTCTCTCATCTTTCTGCTTCAATTCTATTACTCACTATCTCTCTTCTTCTCCTTCAATTCTTTCACATCCTCTCTATCTCTCTTTCTCCTTCAAATTTCTCTCCATCTCACTCTTTCTCCTTCAATTCTATCACATCCTCTCTCCTCTCTTTCTCCTTCAATTTTCTCCCTCACTCTCTCTCTTTTTCTCCTTCAATATTTCTTTCACACCCTTTTCTTCCTTCCTCCTTCAATATTTCTTTCAAACCTTCTCTGTCTCCCTTCCTACTTCAATATTTCTTTCTCATCCTCTCACCCTCTCTCATTCTTCTTCAATTTCCTCCCTCACTCTCTTTCTCACCTTCAATTCTTTCACACCTTCTCACTCTCTCTCTATACTTCCATTTACTCCCTCTATCTCTCTCTCTCCTTCAATTTCCACCCTCCACATCACAACCTATCTCTCTCTACAGTACTTAACCTCCGCATTTCTTCTTCCAATTAACTTTCCATCGAGGTTGAATTCAGTTCAGAAATGACAACCACACAGTTTTTACTGAGCTGTGAAAAAACCACGGTAATTCATGTAATTCTAATTACCTGACTCCCCCTCCCTCGCACACCCACCTCTCCCTTCAAAGACTACAATATCACACAGCTTAACATTTCCTGAATGACATGTACTAATTAAAAGATTTTTGAAAAATGGAGTGCAGAGGTAATTGCGGGATTTTTGTTGGAGAGACATTGGTGGATTAATTTTTGTTCTTTTCGGGTGGTACCTGTGAATTGACTTTCTAATTGGACATGGATTTAGTTGGTTACAGTTAGTTTTAAACTTGAACCAGAATATGAGAAACTTTCTCAAGATTCCAAGACTTGAGCTCATCAGTCACACATGACTACATTCAATTAATTACTAACATTTCACATTCAATTTAGGATGGACAAAAATATTTATGAATAATGTATAGAATAATGTCATTTGATCTCTCACTCAAAATCAGCATTCTTTATCTATTACTTTTGAGAATGCTTTTCATGAAAATCATTATCGACTTTATAAACGTATTTCTACTCACACTCAGAATAATATATTCTTGACAACAATATTCATGAATAATGTGTTGAAATAATGTTCATTTGATCTCTTACTCAAAATCAACATTCTTGATTTTATTAATTACTTTTTCAAATGATTTTCATGAATGTTATTCTTGATTTTATTGAACGTATTTCTACTCACGGTCAGAATAATTGATTCTTGAAAATGTTGAAGACTCATCGAAGTGAACTCACACCTGGAACAAAGAAAATTCAAATTAGAATCAGATTGAATCTTTTACAAAATATTTCTCAGTCGTTATGAAAAATGAGAATGAAAGTAGTCTAAGTCCAAATTCTACACCACTATAGGTTCTTACTGGAATGGGTTCATTTTTAGCTCCCCTATTCACTGTGATAGTGGTCCAGTCAATACATACAATAAAAATCTGGTGTGGCGCATTCACACAACTTTCCTTGCCGTTATGAAAATTGATCACCTGACGCTAGTGTTCCCGCGCATCTCATCTATTATTCAAAGATTTGAGTCAGCTGGTGACAGGGCGATAACGCTGGAGACACACGAGGAGAGACACTATATCTTCATAGTGAATGATTTAATAGAATCAACAGTTGCCAACAGTTTGTAATTTAATAATCTTATTTTCTCGATATCGAGCTTAGTTTCAATTTTAAGTGAAAATGTTACTGAACATTAATTGTAGAGATTTTCATTCTCAATCTTTTCCACTTAAATTTTTATGTTTAAACTGTATCTGAAGCTGATAATTATGAATCTAAAATCAAACTTTGCATAGATGAGGCGAAGCTCCTGAAATTTCTACAGTAATGAGACTTGTAGCAGTTGATAGAGCTTATCAATGACCTTTCTAGGTATGAATTTGATCAAAATCGTTGAAGCCGTTTTCGAGAAAATCGCGAAAAACCCTGTTTTTGACAACATTTTCGCAATTTTTGCAGCCATGTTGAATTGCATATGATTGAAATTGTTCGTGTCGGATCCTTATAGTGTAAGGACCTTAAGTTCCAAGTTTCAAGTCATTCTGTCGATTGGGAGATGAGATATCGTGTACACATACACACACACACACACACACACACACGATGTATAACAAGATGTATATTTTCCCGACCTCATAGATTTTATTATATTGAACATAACTTATCATACACATGATGCGCATATGTGTTTGTCTAGTTCCGTTCAATCTAATAGAATATATAAGGACGGAAAAATAAACATTTTGTTGACAACTTTGGTGTAAATGCAGCTTAAGTGGTCATCAGCATCAAAAGAAATAAAAAAATTGTATAAACAAGCGATAGAAGTTCATAAGAACAATATTGATTCGATTTATCTATTTGGTAAATTTCTATGAAGAATTAGAATCTATATAATATAAAAGCGAAATGGCACTCACTCACTGACTAACTGACTGACTGACTGACTGACTCACTCACTCACTCGCAGACCTAAAAATCTAGACCAAAACGTTCAAATTTGTAGGTATGTTCAGTTGGCCCTTAGAGGGCGCACTAAGAAATCTTTTGGCATTATTTTAACTCTAAGGGTTGTTTTTAAGGGTTAAAGTTCGTCTTTTAGCATGTATATTCTTCTTTTCTTCTTTTCTTGTTTTGGTATATATTCTTCTTTTCTCAATCTCTAATTATAATTGAAATTTCCATATCATATGTTACTATAGAACTATAATCTAGATAGAGTACCTCTTCGAAACAGTTGTTAACTGGTAACTAAATTAATAATTTTGTCAGGTTGGCATTAAGTTGAGTTGACTTTGTTAGGTTGGCACCAAGTTGAATATTGAAAAGCATTCATCGCGGAAAAATTGATTGGGCACTGCTACTTCAATCATAACTATTCCTGGGAATATTATATTACTAGCCGTCAGGCTCGCTTCGCTCGCCATATCCGTTTAGCCAGACGTTTAGTCTGGACCCCCGACTGGATCGTCCCAACATATGATAAAAATGCAGGCGAGCGAAGCGAGCCAGACGGCTAGTAAAATAATGATTGTCTACTGCATAACCTGCTGATGGTAACTGCATGAAGGTA